>NW_025230756.1:6454-13076 GCF_018294505.1 Triticum aestivum
CGTGTTGGTCACGACAGTCCAGCCATCTGGCACCACGGGTGACGGCGGCGGCGGGCTAGTGGAAGTTTGGGCGTGGGCGATGGCCAAAAAGGTGGCGAGCAGAAAGGTAAGGAGTACAGCGAGACGAAGGGACGGCGCCATGGCGTCGTTGCACTCGGCGGCCTTGGTTGCTGTACTGCTGGTGTGGCCGCTGATCACTTGCTAGCTAGCTGGACCTGGTGCTTCTACTTGTGTGAGAGCCAAGACTGCTGTGTGGGATGTGTTTGGGTGTTGGATAGATCACTAGATTGTGTGTCCTATTTATAGCACATGGAATCAATCGCTACATGTTAGGGTTTATGAGTTTTCCGAATCCCACCAGCTGTCAGCTTAACTAGCTCGCACATGGTTAGAGATCAATGGGTGAAGACACACGCAAGCTTGAACCCACGTGCAGCTAGTCAACTATGGATAGAACAAATTAAGGCTGCCTTAGAACCCTAAAATTTAATTCGTCATTGACATTTTGTACTAAATGCATAATACAAGTTGAGGTTGAGTTTATGTACGACAACAAATTGCTCTTCACTGAGATATGGATATGCATTCTTGTTGGTCAGTTGCTTTCCGTTCAGTAGTACTGACTAATCAACAGATTACTTGGAACTAATCAAGGAAACAATAACGCTTGGTTTCTGGAATCATTGAGTTGGTCTTCAGGAGGTATGGTCATGTCGGGCTGCTGGGCAAAATAGAAGACAAATAAAATGCACTTTTATTACGTACGTCAATGTTGTACTTAGTTAAAAGTTTTAGTTGAACTTATTGCTACCTGGTTATACAAGCATTTCCACATAGCGTCTTGACTCGGGCACTTCACTATCCAGCAACCAAAATAACTAATTGTGTGCCTGTTTCTAGCACCATTATGTGCCGGCTACCGCGGCGAGTTCACAAACTCCATGTCCTGAGTATACCCATGTCCCGAGTATACGCTCGTGGCTACAAAAGATACACAGCAGTTTTCATGATTCCTACCGTGGCGGGTTATCTGCTTGTCCCTTGTTTCCGTCTGTGTATACAGCATACGAATAACTTTTTTTTTTCGAGGGCAGCATACAAAAAACTGATCAGAGGTAGATCGTGTTAGACTTCGTATTGTAGTCCTACTGTGTAAACCATACCTTATTGGTATTGAACTTGTATGTCATCATTATATATATGTGATAGGCCATTCCTTTGAGGGTTGAGCCAGTTCCCCCAAAACCTACGTTTTACATGGTATCGAGTCGAACCTAGGTCCTCCACCTCCACCCCACCCGCCGCTGCCGCCGCACCAAAACCCTAAACCCTAGGGCTGCCGCCGCCGGCGCCATGAACGCTTCCGCTTCGGGCGCCGCCAGCTCCGGGTCTATCCCCGCGTCGCTTGCCGCCCTCCTCAACCTCCCACCTCGCCCCTGGCTCCGTCAGTGCCTCAGTTCTTCGGCACCATCACCGTCGGCTCCCTATTTTCAGCACCGATCCCACCGTCACCGCCCGCGACGGCCTCAGCACCAGTCGCGCCGCCGCCGCCCGCGATGGCCTCCTCTGGATCCTCCTCGACACTCGCCGTCATCCCGGCGACCTCGGGGGAGACGCTGCCCGCGGAGCCACCCGCGGCCTCGGTCATGGCAGCACCCGCCGCCGTGATCCCGATCGTCCCCGCGCCGCCACCCGCGGCATCGGTCGCGGTCGTGGATCCTGTCGCGGCTCCGCCGCCAATCGTCCCTGCTGCTGGCGCAATCACGCCCACCGGGCCGTTCCACTTCGACAACTTGATCGCCATCCGACTCACGCCGGACAACTACTTGTTCTGGCGCGCCAAGGTCCTACCGCTGCTACGCAGCCTGTCTCTCCTCGGGTTTGTTGATGGTTCGCTACCGTGTCCTCCGCAGGTCATCCCTACCTTCCACGGCCCGGCCATCAACCCGGAACACCGTATGTGGGTGCAACAGGACCAGGCGATCCTCTCTGCCATCCAGGGTTCCCTCGGCGACGGGGTCGCTGGCCTTTGTCTCTTCGCTGCCACCTACATGGACGCCTAGACGACCCTGGAGCACGCCTTTGCCCAGGTCTCCACCTCCTGCTCGATGGCCCTTCGCAGCGAACTCGCCGACATCAAGAAGCTGGACTCCTCCGCTACGACCTACTTCAACAAGATGAAGGTGCTGGCGGACACGCTCACCTCTATTGGTCGGCCGCTTAGCGACGAGGAGTTCGCCGGCTTCGTCATCAAAGGCCTCGACGCCGACTATGACAATCTCGCCGAGGCCGTCCACAACGCCAAGCCAGCGATGCCTCCTCACGAGCTCTACTCACGCCTCCTCTTCACCGAGCAACGCGTCGAGGCTCGTCGCTCCTCCGCCACCATCACCGCCCAGCCGGCGGCCTTCTGGGCCTCTCGTGGCCAGCGCCCACCTGCCCTGTCACCTGGCAAGGCAGCCCCGCACCCTGCATCGACCCTGGGTGGGGGCCCAAACACTAGGGTGGTGTGCCAGCTATGTGGTCGTGAACGCCATGTCGCCTCCAAGTGTCATCGCCGCTTTCAGAGGAGATTCCTTGGCATCGGCAACGACGGCAAGGGCAACGAGCGCCAGTTTGCCATGGCAGACTTTGGTCCTCCCGCCGCCGCCCCGGCTACCCACATCGATGCCGCCCCGTCTGCCCACATCGCCGCCAAGGGCAAGGACCCGCGCGTCGAGTAGGGATACACACCATCCTACCCTGTTGATCTAGCCTGGTACATGGACACCGGCGCCACGGATCACATGACGAATGAGCTCAACAAACTCTCCACCTACCAGCCCTACTACGGGCAATATCAGGTTCACACCGCCAATGGTGTAGGTATGCCCATCTCTCATATTGGCCAAGCATCTCTTTTAACTAGTCATCCCTCTAGGCAGCTCCATCTTCGTAATGTTTTACAGGTACCCTCGGTAACTCGTAACCTTTTATCTGTCCCTAAGCTCACCCTTGATAATCATGTCATATGTGAATTTCACCCTTTTAATCTTTTTGTTAAGGATCGAGCAACCCGGGACGTTCTGCTTAGTGGCCGGTTGAGCCAAGGCTTGTACCGTTTGGAGGATCCATCCACCCCGTACGTCTTCAGCGGTGTTCATGTGTCGCCTTCCCAGTGGCACTCTCGCTTTGGTCACCCCGCCACACCCATCGTTCGCCACATAATCCACCGTCATGAGCTGCCATTAGTGTCTAGCAATAAAGAGATGTCCGTGTGTGATGCCTGTGAGCAAGGCAAGATTCATCAGCTATCTTTTGTTTCATCTACTAGAGAAGTAAAGAACCCTCTTGAAATTGTGTTTTCTGATGTGTGGGGTCCGGCAAAAACATCTGTTAGTGGTCACAACTATTATGTCAGTTTTGTTGATGCCTATAGTCGCTTCACTTGGCTTTATCTTCTTAAGCGCAAATCTGATGTGTTTGATATATTCATACAGAAATCTGAACGTCTACTCAAGCATAAAATTATCCATGTTCAATCAGATTGGGGGGGCGAATATCGCAACCTCAACACCTTCTTTAAGAAGCTTGGGGTCTCTCATTGTTTATCATGCCCGCATACACATCAGCAGAATGGCGCTGTTGAGCGCAAACATCGCCATATAGTTGAGACCGGCCTCACATTTCTTGCTCATGCTTCTGTACCCTTCCGTTTTTGGAGTGATGCTTTTGCTACCGCGTGTTTTCTCACGCGTGTTCTTAATATGAAAACTCCGATTGAGCTTCTCTCAGGTGAAACTCCTGACTATACCTTTTTTAAGGTGTTCGGGTGTGCCTGTTGGCCTCATCTTCGTCTTTATAATGATCGCACACTTGAGTTTCGCTCCAAAAAGTGTGTGTTCTTAGGGTATAGTTCTCTCCATAAAGGCTACAAGTGTCTCCATGTCCCAACCAATCGAGTCTACATATCTCGGGATGTTGTTTTTGATGAGACTGTCTTCCCCTTTTCTGCCATGCCTCAGTCATCCACCACAACACCTTCTATGCATTCATCTCCTCTTATGCCTGGCCAATTTGAAGATTTTGCATATTCACCTATGTTGTTACCTAATCATGGGGCAGGAATTGGACGTGGAGCTCGCCTGGAACTCCTCCCTGACGGAACCGCTACGTCGCCTGTGGTGCACGTCGATCGGACGGTGCATGCACCGCCTCCTGCACCGGGCGCCCCGTCTCCAACCGCGCCTGGGCCAGAGCCCATGCTGGCTACTGCGACCGGGCCAGAGCCTGCGACGGCCTCCTTTGAGCAGTCTCCGTCGCCACCTCCTCGCCCGGACTACCCTCCATCGTCGCCCTCGCCATCCGCGCGGGCGTCCTTGGTGCCTACTTCGCCCGGATCTGCAGCGGCTCACACGCCGCCGGGGCCTACGTCTCCTGGCCTGCTATCGCCTGGTCCGCCGTCACCCGGCCCGACGTCACCCGGTCCTTCTTCGCCGGAGTCCCATGGACCAGCCTCACCTGCTCCGGACATCCCGCCGGCCCCAGTGTTTGCTCCCCCGCGGCGTCCACATACTCGCAGCCGCAGTGGCATTGTTCGTCCCAAGGAGCTCACCGATGGCATGGTCACCTATCTGTTGGGGATCGTAGCAGAATTTTAAAATTTCCTACGCATCACCAAGATCCATCTATGGAGTATACTAGCAACGAGGGGAAAGGAGTGCATCTACATACCCTTGTAGATCACGAGCGGAAGCGTTCTAATGAACGGGGTTGATGGAGTCGTACTCGTCGTGATCCAAATCACCGATGACCGAGTGCCGAACGGACGGCACCTCCGCGTTCAACACACGTACGGAGCAGCGACGTCTCCTCCTTCTTGATCCAGCAAGGGGGGAGGAGAGGTTGATGGAGATCCAGTAGCACGACGGCGTGGTGGTGGATGTAGCGGGGATCTCGGCAGGGCTTCGCCAAGCTTCTGCGAGAGGGACAGGTGTTGCAGGGGGAGAGGGAGGCGCCAGGGGCTGTGGTGTTGCTGCCCTCCCTCCCCCCACTATATATAGGCCCCCTGGGAGGGGGGGGCGCCGGCCCTGGATCCCATCTACAAAGGGGGGGCGGCGGCCAAGGGGAAAGGGGGGTGGCTTCCTCCCCAAGCCATGTGGGGCGCCCCCCACCCATAGGGTTTCCAACCCTAGGCGCAGGGGGAGGCCCAAGGGGGGCGCCCCAGCCCACTAAGGGCTGGTTCCCTTCCCACTTCAGCCCATGGGGCCCTCCGGGATAGGTGGCCCCACCCGGTGGACCCTCGGGACCCTTCCGGTGATCCCGGTACAATACCGATAACCCCCGAAACTTTCCCGGTGGCCGAAACTGGACTTCCTATATATAATTATTCACCTCTGGACCATTCCGGAACTCCTCGTGATGTCCGGGATCTCAACCGGGACTCCGAACAACTTTTGGGTTTCCGCATACTCATATCTCTACAACCCTAGCGTCACCGAACCTTAAGTGTGTAGACCCTACGGGTTCGGGAGACATGCAGACATGACCGAGACGCCTCTCCGGTCAATAACCAACAGCGGGATCTGGATACCTATGTTGGCTCCCACATGTTCCACGATGATCTCATCGGATGAACCACGATGTCGAGGATTCAATCAACCCCGTATGCAATTCCCTTTGTCAATCGGTATGTTACTTGCCCGAGATTCGATCGTCGGTATCCCAATACCTTGTTCAATCTCGTTACCGGCAAGTCTCTTTACTCGTACCATAATGCATGATCCCGTGTCTAACTCCTTAGTCACATTGAGCTCATTATGATGATGCATTACCGAGTGGGCCCAGAGATACCTCTCCATCACACGGAGTGACAAATCCGAGTCTCGATCCGTGCCAACTCAACAGACACTTTCGGAGATACCCATAGTGTACCTTTATAGTCACCCAGTTACGTTGTGACGTTTGGCACACCCAAAGCACTCCTACGGTATCCAGGAGTTGCACGATCTCATGGTCTAAGGAAATGATACTTGACATTGGAAAAGCTCTAGCAAACGAACTACACGATCTTTTGTGCTATGCTTAGGATTGGGTCTTGTCCATCACATCATTCTCCTAATGATGTGATCCCGTTATCAATGACATCCAATGTCCATAGTCGGGAAACCATAACTATCTGTTGATCAACGAGCTAGTCAACTAGAGGCTTACTAGGGACACGTTGTGGTCTATGTATTCACACATGCATTACGATTTCCGGATAACACAATTATAGCATGAAGAATAGACAATTATCATGAACAAAGAAATATAATAATAACCATTTATTATTGCCTCTAGGGCATATTTCCAACAGTCTCCCACTTGCACTAGAGTCAATAATCTAGTTACATTGTGATGAATCGAACACCCATAGCGTTCTGGTGTTGATCATGTTTTGCTCTAGGGAGAGGTTTAGTCAACGGATCTGCTACATTCAGGTCCGTATGTACTTTACAAATATCTATGTCTCCATTTTGAACACTTTCACGAATGGAGTTGAAGCGACGCTTGATATGCCTGGTCTTCCTGTGAAACCTGGGCTCCTTGGCAAGGGCAATAGCTCTAGTGTTGTCACAGAAGAGAGTCATCGGGCCCGACG
>NW_025230757.1:0-13075 GCF_018294505.1 Triticum aestivum
CGCCAAGCACTATCGCAGAGCTGGAAGCCACGGGCATCAGCGAGGTCTCCGCGGACCCGCGTGAGCTCTTGTACATGCCAGCGCCCGTGCCCGTGCGTGCCCCTCCACCCACCGTGTCGCCGGCCCCCGTGCGTTTGGCTGCATCCGCCGCGCCCGTGCGCGCCCCTCCACCCACCGCGGCGCTGGTCCCCATGCGTTTGGCTGCACCCTCCGCGCCCGTGCCCATGCCCGTGCCCGTGCGCCCCCCCCCCCCTCAGCGGCATGGGACGCTGCCGTCGACCGCTACCTCTCAGCGGCACCAGTTGCCGTCCTCCCGCGCCCCGCCCGTCGATCGCTCGACGACATGATGTTTGATTTACAAGTGAGAACATTTTGTGCTGCCTTGAAGACTTCAACAACGGCGTCCCGGAGGACGACAACGACAACGACGGCGCGGCACACCGCCTCCGCCGCAGCCGGAAATAGTTTTTTTGGGTTTTAATATTGTATCTTGAATTCTCGATCATATGAATATAAATTCGCAGTGTGACTGAATGAAAGATATGGTTTGAACGAACTTGCGTTTTTCTCTCTTAATGTATAGACTTATCAAACGATTTTATTTTGAAAAAACATCAACAGTTTTTAAATATAAAACACTCATCGCAAACGTTTTAGTTAGAACACCCGTATGCAAACCGACAGCTTTCCCAGGAAGCCAAGGGAAAATCTGCCGAGCAGGATTTCTGCATCCCTTCAATGCAAACAGTTGTTTTGCATGACCCGTGTGCAACCACGTGCAAACAATTGGGTAAGATTTGCATATCTATCATTTTGGGTATGTTGCCATTTCTCAAACTGGAAAGATTGACAGTTGTTTATCTAGTAACATTGCCATTTGTCAACCTTGTAACACTGCGATTTGTCAAAATATGCAGCTACAAATCACTAGCACTATCTAATTTTTGCAACTAAAATCACTAGCATTGTTCATATGGACACCACTAGCAGGTGTGAGTTCATGGACGCATATGCAAATGTACCATTGATTACATACAACAAGTCATCAACCCACAACGACAACGAGGATACACGTTGGATTATAGATCATTTCCAACAAAACATTCTAGTAAAGTTTTTCTCACACAACAAATAACAAAGCGATGAAATGAACTTCAACTCAACCACTCGTCGGTGTTGGAAATGCTTGCTTTGAACCAGAAGTGATTCTCTGGGAAGGGCCAGCTACTGTCAATCTCGAGACCAACGCAGGACTGATCATCCAGGCTGAAGCGGCCAATTTCAATACCCATATTGGGACGGTAGGGAAGCATAGTAATGTCCGAGGTATAGATACAGTTGCTTCTCATAAATGGTAGTAACGTTGTGTCAACAGCAGCTGGATCGCCTTCCACCATGATTGGATAGTTTTGTCCAAGGAAGAGCGAGTTTCCTCCAAGACTTTCAATACTGAACCAGGGAGAAGGTGTTGGCGCTAGTACACCAGTATCCATCCCGAATACCCTGCAACGGATGTTGGAATAGGTCCGGAGAGTGCGACCATATGAGACAACACCTGCTTCCAGAGTAACATCAGCAGTGCCTCGTATACAGACAAGAAGAGGTGATCCATCAGAATAAGTTGCCAGGCGCCACTGAGTATATGGGTCCTGCTCGTCCTCATGTTCGTGAAAAAAAATCAAGTATAGGTGGTGGAATGTTCACAGGACCTTGGAGACACAACAAGGTTCATTAGTAAAGGGAAACTAGCTAACCCGCATGCATGTGGATGAAACAATTATAGTTACGGTGGAAGACAAACGTACCGAAATCATGAGGATTCCATGCAAAAACAGTGCCACGAGTGGTGGCAGCAAACACAAGACCCTCGTATTGAATTGCATCATAGTACTCATCTGTGTATAGAAACTGATTTTGAGCAATATCCATCGAGTCGAACCATGAAGGACGGCAACAAGCTTGTCGAAGATAGTGACAACATAAGCATTCCTATAACCCCAAGAGCAGTTGGGAACTCGACAAATTGCTATCTTCTGTAGACGATAGTCAGCATGATCGTATTTGAACTCACGTAGAATACCGGTGTACTCAACCTCTGGGCAGTCGTCTGAGATTTTTTGAAGTGGAACCCGGTGACGAGTGTACACATTCACAAGTTCCCACTCACAGTTGTACCCAATATATACAACCCAATCTCCATTTGCGCCTGCCCAAGCCTTGCCCTCAAGCGATGGCATCTTAACATCATACATATCATTATCAAGCGGCATCAACTTACACAAGGCGCTGCTTCCCTCGTCCCCGCGCCAGTCAGCAAGGTCACGGCGAAGAAGATAGGGGAGATCAAACCGCTCCTGAACCCTTGGGTTCCTTGTAATGATGTTATTAGTTGAGTCGAGAATGGTCTTGGACGAACCTGCCATGCTAGCTGAGGTGATTACGTCGCACCGATCAATGAGTTCCTCCACCGCGTCATCATTCAGACCGGGGCAAGAATAACGGGGTCTTTTCCGGCTTGTTCCCCCCATGGAGAAGACGATCAAACAATGGTAGAAGGAAGGGTGAAGGCAAATGGAGGAGGGAGGAAGAGCTAGCGTGTGACAGCAGTTCCAAATCGAGAGGGAAAGGCGAAGAGTCGATGGACGGTTGCCACGGTACACGAAGAGGCGCCCGGGGAGCGAATGGTTGCCACAGAGGTCACACACTGACGACAAGTGTCGAGTGAACCGCATGCAATCCCATCGCACAACACACATGTCTTGTTAAGTTGAACCATTTCTGTACTCTTGTGTCAACGCAAATAGTTCATCCGAGTGAACCACATGCCGTATATCCCACACACCTTGATCTGGCTGATCGTTTCTTTTGTGTTGCCTACTCACAAACAGTTCATTCGAGTGAACCGTATGCTGTATATCGCACACACCTTCATCTGGCTGCCCGTTTCTTTTGTGTTACGTAATCACACACGGTTCATCCTAGTGAACCGTATGTTGTGTATCACACACGCCTTCATCTGGCTGCCCGTTTCTTTTGTTCCTCCTCATCGCAAACAGTTAATTGAACTGAACCGTATGCCCTTCATCGCACACGTAACTAAAACCTGAACCGTGTTTGATGCATCCTTCATCGCAAACATTTTATACATTTCTGATGGTTTTCATACAGCACCATTTGCGATTATGGCATCGCACACAGTTTCTCGAAGGGTCTCTGATTGTAGTGTCGCGTTAGCAGCATCCTGCAGTAGTGAACCCACTAGCATGAGTAGGAGTTGTTTGAGCCTTGATGTGCCTACTCATTCATACTTGTTTGTCATGCCAGCCATTGCTTAGAGTTGTGTTAGGTCTGATTCATCGGGGATGAATTGGAACGTGGTGAACATGTCCTACTGTTGAGAGCTAAGTGTGTGAACACGATTAGGTAAAGGTAGCGATGAGAGGCCATGTAGGAGTACATGGTGGGTTGTCTCATTGAAACCGTCCTCAGGAACTGAGTTATGTGTCTGTGATCCAAGACAGTTACTACCACGCATTGGAATGCTTAAGTGCCCCTCTCGACTTATTAACCGCCTCGATCTCTGTCCAGGAGTTGCAACTAGTTTCTAGTGCTTGTAGGTTGTGTTAGTAGTCTACCAAGTGGCACCCGGTACAGGTGGGCTTGGGACAGACTAGGCACCATGGCCCGGTGTACCAAGTGGCACCCGTTTGGTGGGCTTGGGAACCCCGCACACATCGTTTGGAGCTGTGTGTGAAACCCCGGCCGGATCTCCTTGCGGATGGAACCCGAATAAGCGATAAACCTGGACTACAGACTTGCGTGGTTAGTCACGTCGTGGATGACTCCCTCGCCAGGCTTCCGCTTGAAGGTTGCCGAGATACACGACGCGTACATGGTGGTAAGTGGTGGGAGCGTGTGTGAAGAAGTACACCCCTGCAGGGTTATAAATGATCTATTCAAATAGTCGCTTCCGCAGTAAAGGACTACTGGGTTGCTTATACAGTTCATAGACAAGTGAAAGTGGATACTCTAAAATGCGCAAGATAAGCGTGAGTGCTATGGATGGCCTTCTCGTAGGGAGACGGGAGCGGATCCATAGTGGTGTATTGATATTGTGAATATGTGGACTCGTGTGCGCCACCTCAAAAGAGTTACCAGTAGTCGTAGTACAGGATAGCCACTAAGTCAAAGCTGGCTTGCTGCAGTTAAACTCCACCACCCCTTTGTTGATACTATGCATATGTAGCTAGTTCTGATGTAAGTCTTGCTGGGTACATTTGTACTCACGTTTGCCTAATTTATGTTTTTGCGGAGAGACTTCAGTCCCACTAGTAGTTCTGCATGGACTTCGACGTTTAGCTTGTTACCTGAGCTACGATCTTGTACCCTTGGGAGGGTCTTGTAGATAGTCAGGCTCTAAGGCCTTCTTCCTTTTCAAATGTATATACCCAGATATGTTTATGCTTCCGTTGCTTGTATGCTCTGTATGTTGTGTCATGTGACCTGTGATTGTAATTCTTACCATGTATGACTCTTCAGAGCCTTCTGAATAAATACTTTTAGTCGTAGAGTTTTGTTGTGATGCCATGTTGTATTTGCACATATCGAGCATATTGTGTGTATGATTTTGAAATGCTTGGTATGTGTGGGATCCGACAATCTAGTTGTTTATTCTTGGTAGCCTCTCTTATGGGGAAATGTCTCCTAGTGCTTCCACTGAGCCATGGTAGCTTGCTACTGCTCCAGAACACTTAGGTTGGCCAGCATGTGTCCTTCTACTTTCCTGTGTCTGTCCCTTCGGGGAAATGTCACGCGTTGTTCCTTTAAGTCCTTGTAGCTTGCTACGATTTGGGTTCATACGTTGATGACCGACACATTCGTTGATGGGTCATGTATGCGTGTCCCTGTAAGTTAGTGCCACTTTGGATTCACGACTAGTCATGTCGGCCCGGGTTCTCTGTCATATGGATGCTAGCGACACTATCATATACGTGAGCCAAAAGGCGCAAATGGTCCCGGGCCAGGTAAGGTGGCACCCGTGGGAATACCGTGCATGAGGCCGCAAAGTGATATGATGTGTTACATGCTAGGTCGGTGTGACTTAGGATCGGGGTCCCGACACCTATCTTTTACTTTTATGCAAGAGTCAAAGTATTTCTCTCTATTCCTTTTTATTTTCTCTTTTGGCAAGCACCATGTGGTGAGGAAAGATCTAGGCACATATATCCAGTTGGATATGAGTGGACATGAGTTATTATTGTTGACATAACCCTTGAGGTGAATACGTTGGTAGGCGAAACTATAAGCCCCTATCTTTCTATGTGTCCAGTTGAAACTTTTTGCTCATGTGTATGCAGTGAGTGTTAGCAGTCATAGAAGACTATATGATAGTTGAGTATGTGGACTTGGCATAAGGCTCCGATACGTGACCCTTCCTGAAAAGATAATGAATTGTAGTTGCAAAGTTGACTGAGAACATAGTTTGTTTGTTTTCAATAGAGTTTATGCTTTATAATTCGATGTTGTGATGAATTGTTACTTGTTCATGAGAAGTTATATGATAGAAGTTATATGATAGAAGCTATATGATAAAGTTTTATGTTAAAGTTTGTTGTCGTTATAATAATATACATGATGCTTCCATGTCCGTATTTTGTTTTTATTGACACCTCTCTCTCTCTCTCTAAGCATGTGGACATGTTTTTCGATTTCGGTTTTCGCTTGAGGACAAGCGAGGTCTAAGCTTGGGGGAGTTGATACGTCCATTTTGCATCATGTTTACCTACTGTTATTTATAATGTTTTTATGCATAATAATGCTTTTTGGAGTAATTCTAATGCCTTTTCTCTCATAATATGCAAGGTTCACACAAAGAGGGAGAATACCGGCAGCTGGAATTCTGGACCTGAAAAAGCTTCGTCAGGCCACCTATTTTGCACATCTCCAAATGAGTTGAAACTTCAGGGGGATTTTTATGGAATACATAAGAATTATTGGAGCAAATAACTACCAGATGGGGCCCACAAGGTGGGCACAGCCCACCTGGGCGCGCTAGGGAGCTCAGGCACACCCTGGTGGGTTGTGCCCTCCTCGGCCCACCTCCGGTGCCCCTCTTCTTGTATATAAGTAATTTTGACCTAGAAAAAATAAGGGGAGGACTTTCGGGACGAAGCGCCTTCGTCTCGAGGCGGAACTTGGGCAGGAGCACTTTTGCCCTCGGGCGGAGCGATTCCGCTGGGGGAACTTCCCTCCCGTAGGGGGAAATCATCGTCATCATCATCACCAACAACTCTCCCATCTTGGGGAGGGCAATCTCCATCAACATCTTCAACAGCACCATCTCCTCTCAAACCCTAGTTCATCTCTTGTGTTCAATCTTTGTACCGGAACCTTAGATTGGTGCTTGTGGGTGACTAGTAGTGTTGATTACATCTTGTAGTTGATTACTATATGGTTTATTTGGTGGAAGATTATATGTTCAGATCCATTATGCTATTTAATACCTCTGATCTGGAGCATGATTATCATTTGTGAGTAGTTACTTTTGTTTCTTGAGGTCACGGGAGAAATCTTGTTGCAAGTAATCATGTGAACTTGATATGTGTTCGATATTTTGATGGTATGTATGTTGTGATTCCCTTAGTGGTGTCATGTGAACGTCGACTACATGACACTTCACCTAATTCGGGCCTAAGTTACACTACTGCAGGTTGCTGCTAACGCAACACTACAATCAGAGACCCTTCGACGAAACTGTGTGTGATGCCATAATCGCAAACGGTGGTGTAAAAAACCGTCAAAAAGGTGCAAAACATTTGTGATGGAGTATGCATCAAACACGGTTCAGAATTTTGTTGCGTGTGCGATGCAGGGCATACGGTTCAGCTCAATTAACTGTTTGCGATGAGGAGGAACAAAAGAACCGAGCAGCCAGATGAAGGTGTGTGCGATATACAGCATAAGGTTCACTCGGATGAACTATTTTTTATTAGGCAACACAAAAGAAATGGTCAGCCAGATCAAGGTGTGTGCGATATACGGCATGTGGTTCACTCGGATGAAATGTTTGCGTTGAGATAAGAGAACAGAAACGGTTCAATATATCAAGATGTGTGTGATATGCGGCAAACAGGTCTGTAATCAGAAATGTGTGCGAAGACCGATAATAACACAGACGATTGCTTCTAATAAGACGTATGTGATATGCTCTGTCTACACAACATTTATTGGCCATAAGGATGTGAAGAGGCATCCTATATCAGCAAGGACTAGCTGTTCCATCAGTAGCTCATCTAAGAGAACTCTCAAGTTAAGTGTGCTCAAGCTAGAGCAGCCATCAGATGGGTGACTGGATGGGAAGTTATCTTGATGTTAAATTAACTCATGGGATGGATCATCAGGTCAAATGTGTTTTTAACACATGTTAAAGAAGGTCTACCGTATTACTTTTTGACAATGTGCGATACGTGGCATACAGTTGATCCATCTGACCCGTATTTGTGATGGAATAAGCCGTGTGTGGTGTGGGCAAACGCTTGCTAGTATTCAGCCGTTTGCGATTGATGAATTCATCACCGACGGGTTCCCTAGTGTGGTCCGTGTTCATCTGATCATCATCTACTTCTTGTGCTAGCTCGATGTTCCTTCTATGCTAAGTTTCAATTAATTGATGGCGTTTTATGAACACGCCACTGTTTCCTGCCATTTCCTCACTTGTTTCCCGCCACCCAGCGATATTGTGCATAAACCTAGGCGGCGCGTGATGCACGGAGGCGACAAGCGCAGCCTGTAGCACATCCACCTTTTCCAAGCATGCCAACCCACCAAAGCGTCGCCTCTGCCATCAACCTCGTCGATGAGGAAATCGAACAGGTGCCACCATCCGTCAAGGCCGAGGTGCTCCCCGGCAACGCGATGGACGACGCCGTGATGCGCTTCATCGCCAGGTGCCACCATCCGTCAAGGCCGAGGTGCATGGCGCTTGAGCACCGCGGATCAAGATAGGCATGTCAGCGCCGACAGGCTGCAGCTCGCCGCACAACATGATCGATGGCGCGCCACAGAGCAAGCTAGGTGCGTCCGCGCCGATAGGCTGCGGCTCACTGCACGGCGAGACCGTTGGAGCATCGCAGAGCAAGAGGCGCGGCGCGCTGCACAGCAAGAGCGGATCCATCGGCGCTTGCCTGCTGTCGACACGGCGTCGCAACTGGGTACACGTCCCGTCAGTACCCCCATTCCTTGCCAGGAGTGGGCAGAGGCCCTCAGCGCCGTACTTGCACCAGAGGCCGGCCGCGTCGTACTTGCACCGGACGCCCGCCGCGCCGTTCGCATGGGTGGCGTCGTTTTCCTTGTCTGCTGCCCACTGGATGCGAACGCGCTGGTCCGTAGGCTCGACCGCCTCCTTGGCCCATCCTCGAGCTGGTGATCTCTGATGAAATAGCCAACTTGGAGCTCGAGATCGCGCTCCAGATGTACCACGAGCGTGTCGACCGCTTGGACGAACGCCTGCACGAGTTCAGGCAGAGCCAAGAGCTACCGTAGGCAAGGGCTGCTGGTCATGGTCTCATGGACGTGCTTTATTTTGTTGAGTCGTTTCGACGTGCATAGCTCTTTATTCACAGCAATCATAGTATTGCTCTGTTTATTCCTCTGTTTCAATGTGCGTACTCTGTTTCCCATTCTTATATGTTCTGTTTCAATGTGTGTATATACGCTTTTCATTCTGTATATGTGGATGATAACAGCTAGATTCAAATTAGTATACAAAAATAGATAAAAAATGGAATTCATAATATATATATATATATATATTAATTGTTCATTAGTTCATCACAGAATATATATATATAATAATATCATCACATATACGTGATGATACTTAACTACTAGGTACAATGCATAAAATTGAAAACGAACAATACTAAAACTAATAATCCCTCCTGGGGCCAGTATTCCGGCAGCCCCTCACCAGCAGCTCCCTGGTGCGCGGCGTCTTCCTGGTGCGGAGGCAGTACTCCGCCTCCTCCACCTCGCAGCGCTTGACGTACTGATCTGCCTCTTGCCGGTGGACGCGCGCGAACGATCTTGCCATTTCGTTGGCCGCCCACCAGAGCTCCTCGTCGGTGGCACGTTGGAGCTTATAAGCCCACCTCCATGCAGCGATGAGGCACCCAGCGCCTATGACCTTCCTCGCGAAGTACCCATCTTCGTACACCTCCTCGGCACGATGACGCGCCCGCCCCCAAAGCTCCGCCGCCTCCTTTTTCCAGGCGGCATCACGGGCTTCAAAGGCCGCCTGGTACCTGGCTTCCTCCTCTGCAATCTCCTTCTTGAACGCCACTTGCCTGGCTTTCTCAGCCGGCGGCAGCGACTTCCACATACAAAGATTGTACTGGCCCCAAAACCAATCCAAAATTGGGGGGTCCGGTGCAACCTCGTCCGGCGGTGCGTAGGGGTCCTCGTCACTGCTATTCGAGTGAGCGTCCTCGGGGGGCGCCAACTCCTCGTCGGCGCGTGGGCAGACCGACGGCGCCATGGCAGAGATTTGAGAGAGAGAGAGAGAGAGAGAGAGAGAGAGGACGAGCGAGGGGAGGATGTAGATGAGAATGTAGGCAGAACGACATGAGCAAGGTAGTATTTATTGCCGGTCGGAATCTAAATCGACAGGAAAGTACACACGCCGGTCGCCGGAATTTACGAGTAATGTAGTTTGAATTACACACGATTCCCGCAGCAAAATCCGTGTGTGAACATAATAGCTGACGGTTTCCAATACAGAACCGTGTCTGATTAATGATCCCCGCCACTCACCTACCAAACCTCGAGCCGCGAGATAGAGTGCCAATCGTGTGGGGGCCGATTGTCTTGCCAGATCTTTACATTTCTTTTTTGAACACCAGATATTTACATCGTCTGGTGATTTTTTAACTCGCACACAAGTACACAAAAATATGATTTTTCAAACCGTTATGGTTACGCGTTGCATGTAGATGTAGTTAAAATTTGAATTACGGTCATTAAATGGCTAAAAAATCACTGTAATGTCTTTAAAAGGTCAAATGACCCCTGAAATTTTCCAAATTTTCACATGACAGTTGTATTAGTGCACGTTAAACGTAGAAAAAAATTTGAAGGCCGTAAGAGGAAGCTATCTCCCGTTCGTCATCAAACATGCATTGTTCCCTCTCGGAACCACAAACCTTCTAGTGAGTTGCTCCGGTTTGTGAGGGGTGTGTGTCCAAACTTTTGTCAAACATGCCAATTTTTTTACCACGTCATCTTGGTGGCATGACATTAAATCAAGCAAGGTTTCATGTTTTCTGATCATTTTTAAAATTTTTGGAATTAAAATGCCATGGCACTCCATGCATGTGCCCATGCCGTGAGACCAATATGTTTGAAAATTCCTTCTAATTTACCGCACATGGAATGAACTCACACACAAGTACACAAATATAATTTTTCAAACCGTTATGGTTAGGCGTTGCATGTAGATGTAGTTCAAATTTGAATTACGATCATTAAATGGGTAGAAAATCACTTAAATGTCTTTAAAAGGTCAAATGACCCCTAGAATTTTCATAGTACAGTTGTAGTAGTGCACGTTAGACGTAGAATAAATTTTGAAGACCGTAAGAGGAAGCTATCTCCTGTTCGTCATCAAACATGCATTGTTCCCTCTCGGAACCACGAGCCTTCTAGTGAGTTGCTCCGGTTTGTGAGGTGTGTGTGTCCAAACTTTCTTCAAACATGCCAATTATTTTACCACATCATATTGGTGGCATGACATTACATCAAGCAAGGTTTCATGTTTTTCTGATCATTTTTTAATTTTTTGGAATTAAAATGCCATGGCACTCCATGCATACGTATGCATGTGTCCATGTCGTGAGAAAAATATGTTTGAAAATTCCTTCTAATTTACTGCACATGGAATTAACTCGCACAAAAGTACACAAATATGATTTTTCAAACCGTTATGGTTAGCCGTTGCATGTAGATGTACTTCAAATTTGAATTACGGTCATTAACTAGCTAGAAAATCACTTAAATGTATTTAAAAGGTCAAATGACCCCTAGAAATTTCCTAAATTTCACATTACAGTTGTAGTAGTGCATGTTAAACGTAGAAAAAAATTGAAGGCCGTAAGAGGAAGCTATCTCCCGTTCGTCATCAAACACGCATTGTTCCCTCTCGGAACCACGAGCCTTCTAGTGAGTTGCTCCGGTTTGTGAGGGGTGTGTGTCCAAACTTTCGTCAAACATGCCAAATTTTTTACCACATCATCTTGGTGGCATGACATTACATCAACCAAGGTTTCATGTGTTTCTGATTTTTTTTAATTTTTTGGAATTCAAATGCCATGTCACTCCATGCTTAATTGTGTCATAGCCGTTAGACCAATATGTTTGAAAATTACTTCCAGTTTACTGCACATGAAATTAAATCACACACAAGTACACAAAATATGAGTTTTCAAACCATTATGGTTAGCTATTGCATGTACATGTAGTTCAAATTTCAATTACGGTCATTAAATGGCTAGAAAATCACTTAAATGTCTTAAAAGGTCAAATGACCCCTGAAATTTTCCAAATTTTGACATGACAGTTGTATTAGTACTACAAAATTTCTCGTTGATTTAAAACACCATCCGTTGCCACTTTACTCCAAATTCGTCTTTTGCAGCTAATAAAAAATATCTACAACATCACACACAGTTGTTTTATAGGAACCGTTTGCGATGAAAATATCTGGGTCTATTTAAGTCTCCCTCCTTAAACTTCGCCGGCTTGTCTGCTCCAGTGACGGCAACCCACGAGTCCACGAATCTCGATCCCCATTCCCGCACCCCCTTCTTGCAAAGATGACGCCGTGGAAATGCTTCGTGAAGGCCCGTACGGTGCCCGCGTCCCCCCCCCCCGAGCGCCGCCGCCTGCGCCGAGAGTGTGGCCGCCTACGCTGAGAGTGCCGCCGCATCCGCATTGAGCGTGGGCGCTTCCACCGAGAGGGCGTCTGCGGCAGCCAACAGGGCAGCTGCAGCAGCCGAGATGGCTGCAGCTGCTGCTACGACGGCGGCTGCAAACACCAAGAGCGCTCGAGCTGTCGTCTGTGCCGCCGATGTCGCCCTGGCCCGGGTCGAGGCCATCCACGCCAAGATATTCCAGGCCACCTCGGACTCCAGCATGCAACCCACGTCCGAAAAGGCGGCGGTGGCCATGGAGCACCTGCTTCCTCATGAGGTCGTCGAGTAGGAGATGGAGATGCAGGAGGCGGCGGAGATCGAGCAGCGCCGGGTGGAGGAGTTGCGCGTGGCCGAGGTCGAGGTAGAGAAGAGTCTGTCCATCGAGGAATCGGTGGTGGAGTACCAACGCGAGCTCTGGCGCAACCACTACTACGAGTACTACAACAAGCTTGAGGGCGGCGCCGAGGACGAGGACGAGGATGAGGACGAGGACGCGATCGACTTCAGCAGGGGGACGCGGAGTCCACCAACGGTGGCATGTCGCCAGGACAAGTCATCGACGTCTCATCTCACACCAGCGATGCATAGGCCGGCGCGGCGGTGGATTTGTTAAAATTATGCGTACTTAGGCTTTGTTTTTAATGCTGGTCTTTTGTTAGAGCAATGTTTAGGTCAACTGGCTTTGTTTAATTACTAAAATTGCTCGATTCAGTAAGTGTGGTCTGTCTGTTGTACGCTCTTTTGTGCGCCCAAATTAGCAAGCGATGTTAAATTATGCAATGACGTACCCGGGGAAATTTCCACCAAAATTTTAATTATCAAACTCATCCCATGCGCGTAAAGCAGAAGAATCATTTGCGATGCACACAATCGTTCAAAGTGAATGGTTCGGCGGCACTGCGCGCAAAGTTTCCCCCCACATTTCCAAAATTTTGGCCTACCGCCAAAATATCTACCCCCGCCCCCTCCCCCCTTCCCCACCCCCTTTTCTCCCGACCACAAGTCAAATTTCCCATGTTTCCTCCTTCCTTCCTTCCTAAGCTATAGCCGCTTCCTCGCTCTTGCCGTCTCGCATCCTACCGCCGGGGTCGTCATGGTCTTCTTCAAAG
>NW_025230758.1:0-2112 GCF_018294505.1 Triticum aestivum
TTTCATATTTCTGTGTTAATGAAAGAGATCATGCCTACTTTGGTTTTAATTCTAAAGTTTTCTTTTAAACAGATGCATACATGCCTAGTTTTCATTTAGTAACTTTTGCTATTGAAGTTATTAACAAAAATACTTCATGAAAATTTTGGTTGCATAAATTTTATATAATTTTGAGTTAATATTATTTTTATCATAACTAGAGTTTTATAAAAACTTCTATTTGATTATTTTACTGATTTTTTGAGCTAAATGAGGCTGAAATTGTTTGCTGCATTATCCAAGGTCAAAGTAAACAATTTCCCTTTGATGACCCATTTAGTAAAACACTTGCAGAAAGTCTCTTAAATAGCCGCAATTATGTGCCAACACTTGACTTTTTTGAAGGATATTATCTTCTTCTTCACGTTAAAATTGGCATCAACGTAATGAGCGGCAATACACATATTGCCTATTTGTTGTATCTTTTTTTTGCCTAGTTGTTGTATCGATGTCCACATGTCCGCACTCAAACAAACAAGTGAATCAAGGGACTCGAACTCAATGCACATTGATCCTTAATTTGCTCATATGCATCAAAACAGTCGTTGCGAGCAGTGTGGCACCCAACGACTTTAGAGGTCGGCTGCATCGACTCCATATACTGATCAAAGTAAGGATCCTTAAACTTTCTGAATGGAACCTTGGCGTGAGATTTTCCCCTTGTGTGAGAACATGTCTAATGATGCCACAGTGGTACGTTTCCAGGTCGGCTGGGATTACATGTGACGTAAGCTGGGGACTACGAAAATGACAATTGGATCACCATCAAATGTATTGACAAACGAGATTAATCGCATAGGATCTAGCAATAGCACTGTCTATCTATATTTTTTCTCAAAAAAGAAATAATTTATGAAAAAACCGAGACTAGCCAAGACGAGCCCTTGACGACGTGCACTCGTGGCAGAGGCAATACTCGAACCGGGGTGGGCAGCTTGCTCTCCCGCAAAGCTAATCAACTGAGCGATGCTTGATCACTTTTCAGGGTTTCCACACGATCTTCCTGATATTACCCGTACTAGATCGCATGATCAACTCGTGAGCAGAACCTTTTTTTTCATCTAACACACACACACACAATGTATGGGAAATTGTGAACCTTTCGTGCTCACCCAACCTTTTCTTCGGGCAATGTCTCCTTATAGAAGCTTGGCTCGATTCATATGGCTAGAAGAAGAAAGAAGCGTTAATATATGTACATACAAAACAATTAATGCATCTAGTCAGCAGAGGCTTAATTAATATATATACCTCGCCAGACTTTGCAACAGTTAAGGCTCCAACACCAGCGGAGCCGTCATGTCCTCCCTCCACCATTCGATCACCAGAGCCGTCATATCCTCCCTCATCCATTTTATCATCGGAGTCGTCATCCTCTCTTCCCTCACCATCGGAGTCATTGAGAAACGACAAGGTGATATCATCACCTCCGTCGCGGATTATATCCCACAACAACTCTTCTTGTTCTAAGTCTCTATCATGCTCCATAGTTTCCGCAAATATTACAACATGGCAATATACTACCATGGGAGATGGATTAGTGGCAAACATAGACCTAATCACAACAAGGAATCATATGCATATGAGCAATGGATTAGTGGCAAACATCATGCAAAGTTGACAAGTTTTATAACAGTCAGTTTCAGAAAATCGTCGAGGACTGCTCTCCCCTCATGTCTGATGTGTTGTCCTATCTTTCAGGAGAGGATACTTTGCGGACTGCCTCTCTCATGCATGTCCGACATGCAAATAATGTTTTCTTATGCCTCAAAATCAAATTTACCGGGTTATGTTTAACGACCCCCCTCATGTCGAAGTTAACGGGGGTTATGTTTTAACGACCCCCCTCATGTCAAGGTTATCGGGGTTATGTTTTAACGACCCCCTCTCTCATGTTTTCATATGCCTCAAAATGAAAGTTATCGGGGTTATGTTTTAACGACAAGATGAATACAAGATTTATTCGCAAGATGAATACAAAATGAATACAAGATTTAAACACAAGATGAATACACAATTCAACAAATGAACCAACCATCATTCTGTGAACAAAACTCAATATACAGCAAATGG
>NW_025230758.1:3240-3702 GCF_018294505.1 Triticum aestivum
CATGAACTAATTACCCTCAACAAAACACCCTTAATGATTATTATCCAAAGATGCACAGGTTTGGTGCAAACCTCAAGGCAAAATATAAAGTACTAATACTCACAGTTTCATACTTAGAGAAAATTAGCATGGCATTGCAGAAATGAATAGATAGCAAGTTTACAATCTTGTAGCACTCACTACGGGTCCTAACATGGCATGAACTAAAATCTACCAGCAAGATGACATCAAAATGCTCCTACTTCATGTTCAAAGATTGCCCAAAAGATGCTTGTACTGAAACATACAAAAAAGTCAAAATTAACTATAATGCAAAAGTTTTGTTCTTTGATTTGCAAAGAAGCTATATTCTCCCCAATTCTTTTGCACCCACAAAAATTACTCCATCTATTTGACAGTACCCACAACCCATTCCACAAAAAACATTTGGTCCCATAGTCCAAATTCTGCAAATTTCACTCA
>NW_025230758.1:8399-10474 GCF_018294505.1 Triticum aestivum
TGTACCACTATGTCATGAGGCGAAGAATATATCACCTTGTCGTTGTTGTCGGCGACAACAAGGCAGCTTTTGTTGTAGGAGACATCGGCTCGGCCGCTGGGGTTGGAGAGCACCAACACGAGGGAGAGGCTGACGTTGCCCGGTGGTGGCAGCGAAGAATTTGACGCCGGCGACAGGCCTGCCACGGAGACGTAGCCTCTGGCGATGTAGATGTCGAGCTGCTGGCTGCGCAGGGACGCCGCGATGGCCCCAAGGATGACCACCAAGACGAGCAGGACCAGCAGGGCGGTCGCCGTGTAGCGCGCCGTGTCGACGCACCACCGGGCTTTGGTGTGGTTGCGGCGCTTCTGGTCTCTGTCTTCCTCCATGGCAACGTCTATGTAATTTCGGCCTGTGTTTGTTGTTTCTATATATAGCTATAACTTGATTAGTAGCTACATGGAAGTCTGTGTATATCGATCAGTTTTGCTTAGCCACGCTACGCAGATATATACGATAACTTTAGATTAGGAAGGGAGCACACTTACTTTTGGTTAGCAACTTGTCATTTAGATTGAGCACACCTGCATGCGTTAGGAGAGAATCTACAGTAGCACTCGGACGGAAGCTATCTCTAACAAAACCAAAAGTATTTGGATCTCTGGTCCTGCCCACTTGCTTTTTCTTCCATCTCCACGCGACTCCCGGATCCAAGAGAGGGCGAGGGCTTTGAGTTCTGGGTCCCATGGGTCAGTATGACTACCAATTGCATTGCATAACCTGGAGTTTAGACTATGTTTATTTTAAAGAGGGATAACATCCTGGGCCTCTACTGGTTTTAAAGGACAGTCTTATTATCGACCCATTTGGAAGGATGCAATTCTTATGACTATCCATAACTGTTTCTGTGTTTAGCATGCCCACTTTTCTAAGATGTGGAGGAAAGTAGGAGAAATGGTATTAGATACTACTGATAGAAAATTTTGTGAATGACCAGAGGGACGATTTCAGTGAGAGCAAGAAATCAGTTAGCTAAGCCTATTATTCGGTCCTGATGCTCTCTTGAAACATGGTAGTTGATATGTTTGAGTAGTAAGTAATATGTTCAGGTGAAGAAGAACACCCCTTTCCTTCCCGTGACCGTTTAAAAAAAAAAACTTCAATTAGACACCGAGATGGCAACTTGGTGAACAATGAGAAACAACTTTGCATCAAGGAAGCAACAATTTCTCTCAAGATGGACAAATGAAAGAATTGTACAAAACTCAAAGTGTTTGAGATACTTTCCTTTGTTCCTTCTTACTCTTGGTCCTTATAAAATGCCAAACATGGATGACTCATCTCACAAACAGCCAAAGATATCATATTTATGTAACTGTGATCACTATTTATTTAAGTATGTGTAAAACCCATGTAAAATAAATAATCTTGAAATAACTCCTGAGACTAGTCTATACAGTAGATCTTAAAAAAATATCAATCATAATATTATTAAAGGTTAAATTTCTAAGTCGATTACTAAATCTATGGTCAAACGTCACTTATTTGTGAACAATATGGATATCCGTCCATCAAACATTTTGATGTTGTAGGGGAAAAAGAGGGGCAGAGAGGCCGTCGGAGTGCGGGCGGCGTCAGCGTCGGGGCGCGAGGGGGCAGGAAGGAGGAGGGGAACGGCACGGCGGCTCACAGTGTGTTGCAGGGGAGCGGGGGACAACGTCGGAGCAGGGCACGGCGAGGGCGTCGGGGCAGGGCGCGACGACAACGTCGGTGAGGAGGGGCGACGGCGATCTCCGGCGCGCGCAGCAGCCTTGCAGCAGCCTTGCAGCATCTGTGGTTCGTCGTCGGGGGAGAGAGTGGGAGAAAATTTAAAAGTGCTTGGTTATGTACACCCAACCTTTAGTCCCGGTTGGTGGCACCAACCAGGACTAAAGGCCCCCCTTTAGTCCTGGTCCGAGCCACCAACTGGGACTAAAGGTGAATTTCACCAGCCCAAAGGGCGGGAAGCCCAGGAATTTAGTCCCGGTCCGAGCCACCAACCAGGACTAAAGGTGAATTTCACCAGCCCAAAGAGCAAGAAGCCCAGGCCTTTAGTC
>NW_025230758.1:10964-13074 GCF_018294505.1 Triticum aestivum
TTTCATATTTCTGTGTTAATGAAAGAGATCATGCCTACTTTGGTTTTAATTCTAAAGTTTTCTTTTAAACAGATGCATACATGCCTAGTTTTCATTTAGTAACTTTTGCTATTGAAGTTATTAACAAAAATACTTCATGAAAATTTTGGTTGCATAAATTTTATATAATTTTGAGTTAATATTATTTTTATCATAACTAGAGTTTTATAAAAACTTCTATTTGATTATTTTACTGATTTTTTGAGCTAAATGAGGCTGAAATTGTTTGCTGCATTATCCAAGGTCAAAGTAAACAATTTCCCTTTGATGACCCATTTAGTAAAACACTTGCAGAAAGTCTCTTAAATAGCCGCAATTATGTGCCAACACTTGACTTTTTTGAAGGATATTATCTTCTTCTTCACGTTAAAATTGGCATCAACGTAATGAGCGGCAATACACATATTGCCTATTTGTTGTATCTTTTTTTTGCCTAGTTGTTGTATCGATGTCCACATGTCCGCACTCAAACAAACAAGTGAATCAAGGGACTCGAACTCAATGCACATTGATCCTTAATTTGCTCATATGCATCAAAACAGTCGTTGCGAGCAGTGTGGCACCCAACGACTTTAGAGGTCGGCTGCATCGACTCCATATACTGATCAAAGTAAGGATCCTTAAACTTTCTGAATGGAACCTTGGCGTGAGATTTTCCCCTTGTGTGAGAACATGTCTAATGATGCCACGGTGGTACGTTTCCAGGTCGGCTGGGATTACATGTGACGTAAGCTGGGGACTACGAAAATGACAATTGGATCACCATCAAATGTATTGACAAACGAGATTAATCGCATAGGATCTAGCAATAGCACTGTCTATCTATATTTTTTCTCAAAAAAGAAATAATTTATGAAAAAACCGAGACTAGCCAAGACGAGCCCTTGACGACGTGCACTCGTGGCAGAGGCAATACTCGAACCGGGGTGGGCAGCTTGCTCTCCCGCAAAGCTAATCAACTGAGCGATGCTTGATCACTTTTCAGGGTTTCCACACGATCTTCCTGATATTACCCGTACTAGATCGCATGATCAACTCGTGAGCAGAACCTTTTTTTTCATCTAACACACACACACAATGTATGGGAAATTGTGAACCTTTCGTGCTCACCCAACCTTTTCTTCGGGCAATGTCTCCTTATACAAGCTTGGCTCGATTCATATGGCTAGAAGAAGAAAGAAGCGTTAATATATGTACATACAAAACAATTAATGCATCTAGTCAGCAGAGGCTTAATTAATATATATACCTTGCCAGACTTTGCAATAGTTAAGGCTCCAACACCAGCGGAGCCGTCATGTCCTCCCTCCACCATTCGATCACCAGAGCCGTCATATCCTCCCTCATCCATTTTATCATCGGAGTCGTCATCCTCTCTTCCCTCACCATCGGAGTCATTGAGAAACGACAAGGTGATATCATCACCTCCGTCGTGGATTATATCCCACAACAACTCTTCTTGTTCTAAGTCTCTATCATGCTCCATAGTTTCCGCAAATATTACAACATGGCAATATACTACCATGGGAGATGGATTAGTGGCAAACATAGACCTAATCACAACAAGGAATCATATGCATATGAGCAATGGATTAGTGGCAAACATCATGCAAAGTTGACAAGTTTTATAACAGTCAGTTTCAGAAAATCGTCGAGGACTGCTCTCCCCTCATGTCTGATGTGTTGTCCTATCTTTCAGGAGAGGATACTTTGCGGACTGCCTCTCTCATGCATGTCCGACATGCAAATAATGTTTTCTTATGCCTCAAAATCAAATTTACCGGGTTATGTTTAACGACCCCCCTCATGTCGAAGTTAACGGGGGTTATGTTTTAACGACCCCCCTCATGTCAAGGTTATCGGGGTTATGTTTTAACGACCCCCTCTCTCATGTTTTCATATGCCTCAAAATGAAAGTTATCGGGGTTATGTTTTAACGACAAGATGAATACAAGATTTATTCGCAAGATGAATACAAAATGAATACAAGATTTAAACACAAGATGAATACACAATTCAACAAATGAACCAACCATCATTCTGTGAACAAAACTCAATATACAGCAAATGG
>NW_025230759.1:0-13064 GCF_018294505.1 Triticum aestivum
AGTGGACCACGAAACGCTTGATCTCCAAGATAATCTTACATATCGAGAGTACCCCATTCGTATCCTCGATCAAGCCGAACGTACCACGCGACGTCATAATATCAAGTTTCTCAAGGTTCAATGGTCGCACCATTCTGAAGATGAAGCAACTTGGGAAAGGGAGGATCGTCTTCGACTCGAGTATCCCGCCTTCTTCTCGGAGGAACCCAAATCTCGGGACGAGATTCTTTTGAGTGGGGGTGAGTTGTCACACCCTAGCTAGTCATGCATTAGAGTGTTGCATCATGTTTACTCTTTCATCAGAAACTTGAAATGGGGATGACAGAACCCCCAGTCCCCTCTGAAACCAACTAGGGTTACTAAAATAATTTTTCAATGAACCTGAAATGCCCTTCTAAAATGCCCATCATTTTTGCCTTGGTTCAGAACCTCTGCCAAAAGTGGTGCACATTTTTCTAGGCCAACCTAGGGTTTTTGAATTAAAGCATAGATATTTGAATTTGGGCATTTAAAATAATATAAAATATTTAAATGCTCAAATATCTCCAAACTAAAATGTTTCATGTTGGAAATAATCCAACTATGGACCAGGAGTAGTTTGGTGATTTTTGGAGTTGCCTAGGTATTTTATTTAATTCAACAAAGTTGCAGATATATTAAATAAAAACAGAAAACAGAAAATTAAATAAAAGGAGTAGACTTACCTGGACCTACCTGCCCAGCCCAGCCGGCCCAGCACTGTGCTGGCCCGTGCCAGCCAGCTGCTTCTCCTTGCCAGAGCAGGCAGGGAGGTGAGCATGGCGCGCCCGAGCTCGCCACGCACCACCCAGCCTCTCTGCATCGCCCTGGTCGCCGTTGCGCCGCGTGGATCGTCTTCTGGTCGTTGCCCCGACCTCGCCGACACCCCATTCACTCTCCCCGGCTCTCCCTCGCTCTCTCTCCCGCCCGACCGAACACCACCGCCGCCGCCGTTCGCCATAGCCGCCGTCTCCGACCACCCCTCGCTCCCCCGACTAGCTCAGAAGCTCCGCCACAACTCCCTCTTCCTCCCCACCGCTCCACGGGTCTCCGGAAGCCCTGCATCGCCGCCACGTCGCCGTTCCCCTCTTCGGACTCCGACCACCGTCGCCGTCAAATTCGTCGTCTCCGGCGCGTCCCCGAGCCCGCTTCGACGCCCACTGCAACCGCGGTGAGCCCCCGGAGCGTTTCCCCCTTCTTCCCTGGTCTCTCCCGACCTCTAGGCCCTAGCTCCACCGCGACCGAGAGCTCCACGCCGCCGGCGATGTCGCCGTCGTGGCCACGGTCGCCGTAGCGCCCAACCGAGCACACCATTGTGATCCACACATCACCAGGAGCACGTAGAACGCACCAACGCCTCCCCAAACCCCCTGCAACACTGATCCCGACCGCACCCGAACTCCGGCCGCCGCAGCCGAGCTCGCCGCCGTCAACTCCGGCCACCCCGAGCCCAACCACCACCACCGATAGACGCGGCTCAACCTCAGCAACACGTAGATGCCCTCCGCCGTCCATTTGGTCGCCGGAATGGCAAAAAGCACTCTCGCCGCCGTCTCGGATCTCGCCGGCGTCATGTCGCCGGTGGGGTTTGACTTGACCGACCTGGGGTTTGACCCCCCAGGGTCACTGACGCGTGGGCCCTGTCGGCCAGATGGTTAGGTTAGCGCTAACTACTGTTAGTCAACCCCCCCTGACACTGACAGTGGGCCCCAGCGCCACTAATTAGTAATTAGGATTAATTTAAATCTGTTTAACCCCCCCTGTCACTGACGTGTGGACCCCACACGTCAGGTTTGACCCGAGCCAGCCCTGTTGACCTGCTGACGTCACTGTGACGTCAGGTTGACGCAGTAATATAATTTCTGGATTTAAATAAATCAGGAAATTCCAGAATATTAATTAAACTTCAAAAATTCATAACTTTTATTCTGTAACTCCAAATTGGACAAATTATATATGAAAAATGATCAGAAAAATCCAATCTATCCATCTGTACTATTTTCATGCATGATCAAACAAGTTAAATTGATGTTTTAAGCAGAACAAGGAAAAGCACTTTAAAAGGCCATATTTGAATTTGAAATTTGAATCTTTGATTCAAATTTGTTCAAACACTTCTGGCTTTAGTTGCATTAGCCCAACACACTCATATTGCCATGTTTCATGCATGCATCATATTGTTGCACATTGTTTGGTGATGCTTGTGTATCGATGTCCTTTGCGACAGGATCTGTTCCCGAGGAGTACCGTGATTACCCTAACGAAGAACCATATCCGTGCATCGAACCATCAGGCAAGCAACCAACCATTTGATCATATCGATACAATCCCATGTTCGCGCTCCTGCTCTCTTTTACTGCATTAAGACAACGCGATTCAAACTGCTGTGTGCTACGGTAGTTGAACCCATTTCCTCTGCATGACCTGTCATTGCCATAGTAACTAGATGAAACCCACTAGCATGTGTAGGAGTTGATTGAGCCATATGTTTGTGTTGTTCCTACCTTGCTATGCCTGCTATGCTTAGAGTTGTGTCAGGTCTGGTTCATCTGGGTGATGGGCTAGAGTGAAATGATTATGTCGGTAATGAGAGTGGTGTGGTGAACACGATTTGGTAAAGGTATCGATGAGAGGCCATGTAGGAGTACATGGTGGGTTGTTTCATTGAAGCCGACCTTAAGCACTGAGATCTGTATGTGTGATTTAAGAATCAGCTACTACCATGCATTGGGCCCGAAACCAATGGACCCTCTCGGCTTCTTATTCACCCTAGTTCTCCGTCCAGGAGTTGCAAGTAGTTTCTGGTGTTTGTAGCCTACTGGAGGCCGTGGACAGCGCTGACCGTAGGGGTGGGCTGTGATGCGGTAGGTACGTGGCACGGTGTACCGAATACCCGTTAGGTATCTCGGGAACCCTGTTCACATCGTTCGGGGCCGTATGGGAAACCTCGGCCGGACTCCCTGCGGATGGAACCTGAATAGGCGATAAACCTGGACTGGAGGCTTAGGTGATTAGGTAGGTCGTGGCCGACACCCACGTTGGGCTTCCGCTTGAAGGTTGCCGAGTACATGTCGTGTAAACGACGGTAAGTGGTGAGAGCGTGTATGAAGAAGTACACCCCTGCAGGGCTAACATGATCTATTCGAATAGCCGCGTCCGCGGTAAAGGACTACTTGGTTGCCTATACAGTTCATAGACAAGTAAATGGAAACTACTAAAAGCCTCAAGATAAGTGTGAGTGCCGAGGATGGCTCTTCCGTAGGAAGACGGAGGTGGATCCTCGGTAGTGTATTGAAGTGGTGAGTAGTGGACTCGTGTGCGCAAAACCATTTCAAGTTGGAGTATCGTAGGATAGTCTAGCCAAGAGTCAAAGCTGGCTTGCTGCAATAACTCCACCAACCCTTCTTGATACTATGCATGTATGTAGGATCTGATGTAAGTCTTGCTGAGTACCTTTGTACTCATGTTGCTATAATCTACATTTTTACAGAAGACGCTGCAACCCCTTCTGATGGGTTCTATGTAGACGTTGACATCAACGAGTAGGCTAAAGACCCAGGTGGTGACCCTGAACTTGTAAAGGACCACGTAGTATAGCTAGGCTTTCCAAGCCTCTTTTATTTTACTAGTTGTCTGTACTCAGACAAGTTACTTCCGCTGTTGGCTTGTATGACTGTATGACTTGTATGTTGGGTCGTGAGACCCGTACCTTTGTGTATGATATGTATGGCTCCCTGAGCTTTAAATAAAGTACTTGTGTCGTAGAGTCATGTTGTGATGCTTCGTTGTATTTGCACATATCGAGCATATTGTGTGTATGATTGAAATGCTTGGTATGTGTGGGATCTGACTATCTAGTTGTTTATCTTTAGTAGCCTCTCTTACCGGGAAATGTCTCCTAGTGTTACCGCTGAGCCATGGTAGCTTGCTACTGCTCTGGAACACCTAGGCTGGCCGACATGTGTCCTTCTTCGTTCCTGTGTCTGTCCCTTCGGGGAAATGTCACGCTTTGAGTACCGGAGTCCTGTTAGCCCGCTACAGCCCGGTTTACCGGAGTCCTGCTAGCCCAGTGCTACAGCCCGGACCCACTTGCTGATGACCGACACGTTCGAAGCTGGGTCATGGATGCCTGTCCCTGTTAGTCTGTGCCACTTTGGGTTTACGACTAGTCATGTCAGCCCGGGCTCCCTATCATATGGATGCTAGCGACATTATCATATACGTGAGCCAAAAGGCGCAAACGGTCCCGGGAAAAGGTAAGACAACACCCGTGGGGATACCGTGCGTGAGGCCGCAAAGTGATATGAGGTGTTACCAGCTAGATCGATGTGACATCGAGTCGGGGTCCTGACAGTGTTGGTATCAGAGCCGGACTGCCTGTAGGTTCTCCAAGCCAAACTGGTCGATGTTGAGTCTAGAAATTCTTTAGTTATATGTAGGGGAATTGTTTGTGGGTTGGAACGTAAGGCTCTTTTTACTCCTTATACCTTATGACTTTCTGATCTGAGTCAGTCCATTCTTCCACCGGGGGTTAAGGAATTAGGATCTGTTCTCTCTATCAGGATCACGAGTTACTAATCAGTAGTACCTTATAAGTTTGATGGTTACAAGCCTAGTTCAGTTCTACTACCACATTATGTTGTTAGAATGGTTCCAGAACTTTGATGTGATGATGTTGAGTGTGTACGAAATCCTTTGTCAAATGTCTCAAAATCCTTTTTGAGCATTTACAGCTGTTATGCTGCCGAAATTTTGCTAGAAATTCTAATGCCTTTGCATTATAATTGTGCTTTCAGATGGCCACTCGCGACCTCAATCAAGTGGTTCGCCTGACTCGATGCCTAGATGTACCCGGCCATACTGCTAAGTTGGTCAGGGTAATGACTGAGGCTGGATACCGCTGGTATCCTGAGTACACGGTCGAAGAGCAATTCCGGGACTTCAATCAAAGCCAGTATCTCTGCACTGTCAGGATATTTCCATCTTATCCTGGATCCACCGAGCCTCTTCACTGTTCCTATGGACTCGGGGTTACCATTGAGATGGCTGTGCAGGATGCCGTCTACTCTATGATGACCATTATGCGAGTCAGATCTGGTTTATTTCGGGACTCTGACTTCCGGTATATGCCAGGATCACTTCCGGGAGCACAAGGATATCTCCAAGCTATTTATGCTGACTCCACTCAGGAGGATTCACGGACTCGCACCACTGCTGAGATGCTCGAGGATAAGGACCGTGAAAATCGGGCCTTAAGGTTAGAGCTCTTCAATACCCGTGCTGACCACTGGGCCACTTTGACTCGGTTCGCACCGGCAGTGCAAGCTGGATATTCAGATATGCGCGATCTCTATCCTGTGAGATCTGCTCTGCCAGACGTGATGGTTTGGCGTGATGTAGGAGGCATCACCCCACCTCGCGGTCCCCGCAGGCCACCGTTTGTTGGTCCAAGGCCTCATCCTAGCCCCTATGGTCCACAAGCTCCGCGAGACCGTCTGTTTCCGGATGATCATGTTGAACTTCCAGGCTATGGAGGTGACTTCTACGAGGACTACTACGGATCGGTCTGAGTTAGTAGTAGTACCACTAGTTTGTACTCTTCCGGAGATGTAGAAAAATAATGTATAGGAGCTTGGAATGCCTCCGATGAGATGTAATCCTCTTTTCACCGTATTAGTACTTTGCTTGGCTTGTACTAAACCTTGTATGGTGTGTATGACGATGGAATAAAGAAGCAGTTTCTGTATCTACCATGTCATACGGATGATCATCTTGCATTCCGAGTTATTTCTTACATTATGTATCCCATGTCGGAATCTCAACATTCTGACTAAATCATTGTCTTGTTTACCTAGGATGGTCAACACACGCGCTAATCCTGCTTCCCAAGAGCAGGCCGAAGGCAGTGAAGCCAGGAATGAAAATCTGCCTCATCCTCCTTCACTAGCCGAGGTGATGATGGAAGCTGAGAGAAACAAGCGGGAGACAAACCGTTTGTTGGAGCGTATTGAACAGAATACAACACACCATCAGAGGGCTAACGTGGTGTCACTCAGCGATTTTATCAAATTGCATCCACCCACGTTCCACCACTCCGTCGAGCCTCTCGACGCTGATGACTGGCTTCGCAGTATTTCTCACAAGCTGCGTTCCGCGCTGGTAGCGGAGGCTGACAAGGTCACCTTTGCCGCATATCATCTTGAAGGCCCCGCCAGTCTTTGGTGGGAGAATTATGGAGCTATGCGCCCAGCGGGCCATGTCACTACTTGGGCTGAGTTCAGCGAGGCTTTCCGTGAACATCACATTCCGGAGGGTCTCATGGACCGTAAGCGTGAAGAATTTTGCAATTTCACCCAAGGCCGACTTTCTGTGGATGCTTATAGCAGGGAGTTTGGTAAGCTCGCCCGATATGCAACTGAGGAAGTGTCTACTGACGCCAAGAAGCAAGCAAGGTTCCGTAAGGGCCTTAGTCCTGAGCTTCGCCGCGACCTCCGTCTGCATGAGTGCACATCTTTTTCGAAACTTGTCAACAAAGCCATCAGTGCTGAAACTGGTCAGACTGACTATGACGCAACACGCAAGCATGGACGTGACATGGGTTCCTCATCCGGTGCTGGTCCTCAGAAGCGCCGCGTGTGGGTACCCAACACCGCCCTGCCACCCAGGTTCACACCGAGGCCATCCTTCCAGGCGCCTCGCCCTGTTCAACAGTCTGCACCAACCAAGCCCTATGGGGGTCCATCCAATAATGCTCCTCCACGTACCAGTTCCGTGACTTGTTTCAAGTGTGGGGAATCTGGTCACTATATGCGTGAGTGTCCCCAGACCAACCCCAATCAATCTGCTAAAACTGTTGGCCGTGGCAAGCCGACAGGAAAAGTGTTTCATGCTAAACCGGTCACCGCTTCACGTGGCCATGTCAACTGTATCTCTGCCGAAGAAGCTCAAGAAGATCCCAACGTCGTTCTCGGTACGCTTCTTGTTAATTGCCACCCGGCATCTGTTCTTTTCGATACAGGAGCCTCTCATTCTTTTATATCTGAAAATTATGCTCGTTTGCATAACGTTGCATTCTGTGACTTGCCATCCTCCATGGTAATTCAAACTCCGGGATCCAAATGGCAAACTTCTAGAGTAAGCCATGGAAATGAAATCCAAGTCGATAGACTTGTTTTCCTCGCATCTTTGATAGCCCTTAAATCTTCAGATATTAATATCATTTTGGGTATGGACTGGATGTCAGCTCATCAAGCCAAAATTGATTGCTTCTCTAGGACTGTTCAACTCACCCATCCTTCGGGGAAGATAGTCAATGTTTTGACTCGAATAGCCAAGCGACAATTATATTCTCTTAACGCCAGCCCTTTGCCAGACCTTGAGGACGTTCCGGTAGTCCGTGACTTCCCGGATGTCTTTCCAGAGGAATTGCCAGGTGTTCCACCTGACAGGGATGTTGAGTTCGTAATAGACCTCATTCCAGGAACCGTTCCGATTGCTAGAAGACCCTACAAGATGGCACCCCTAGAACTAGCCGAGCTTAAGAAACAACTCGATGAATCCTTGAAAAAGGGTTTCATCCGACCTAGCTCATCTCCGTGGGCTTGCCCCGTCCTATTCGTCAAGAAGAAAGATGGTACGGACCGGATGGTTGTAGATTACCGACCTGTCAATTTGGTCACAATCAAGAACAAATATCCACTTCCCAGGATCAACGATCTGTATGATCAGCTTGCTGGATCCTCAGTCTTCTCCAAGATGGATTTGAGGTTGGGCTACCATCAAATCAAAATCAGAAACAGGGACATTCCTAAAACGGCCTTTGTTACTCGTTATGGCCAATACGAGTACACCGTCATGTCCTTCGGTTTAACCAACGCTCCAGCCACCTTTTCTCGGTTAATGAACTCAATCTTCATGGAGTATTTGGATAAATTCATCGTAGTTTATCTCGATGATATACTCATCTACTCCAAGAACAAGGAAGAACATGCCGAACATCTAAGGCTAGTGTTGAAGAAACTTCGAGAGCATCGCCTTTATGCCAAATTTTCAAAATGTGAATTCTGGTTGTCAGAGGTGACCTACCTGGGTCATGTAATATCTGGTAAAGGTATTGCTGTTAACCCTGAGCGAGTTCTAGCCATCCTTGATTGGACTCCACCCGAATCGGTCAAGCAAGTTCGGAGTTTTCTGGGCTTAGCGAGCTATTGTCGTCGCTTTGTCGAGAACTTCTCCAAAGTTGCCAAACCTCTAACCGAACTCCTCAAGAAAGATAAGAAGTTCGAATGGACTCCACAATGTGAGCACAGCTTTCAGGAACTGAAAAGACGCCTGACCTCTGCTCCCGTGCTAGTACCGCCAGACTTCTCCAAGGACTTTGTTATCTACTGCGACGCCTCGCGACAAGGACTAGGTTGCATTCTCATGCAAGATCGACACGTAATTGCTTACGCTTCACGGCAATTGCACCCACATGAGGAGAATTATCCTACTCATGATCTAGAACTTGCAGCCGTAGTCTATGCACTTAAGACCTGGCGACATTACCTCCTCGGTAATCGTTGCGAAATATTCACTGATCACCAAAGTCTGAAGTACATCTTCACCCAACCGGATCTGAATCTCAGGCAAAGACGTTGGGTTGAATTGATCACAGACTTCGACTTAGGAATAACCTACACCCCAGGGAAAGCCAACGTCATGGCTGATGCGCTAAGTCGTAAATCTTATTGTAACAACCTGATGTTACAACAAAGTCAACCGCTTCTCCATGAGGAATTTCGGAAGCTTAACCTTCACATTGTACCTCAAGGTTTTCTCTCCACCTTGGTGGCAAAACCTACCCTTACGGATCAAATTATCAAAGCGCAGAAGGTAGATCCGGGAATCTCCCGCATCAAGAGAAACATTCAGAAAGGAATTGCGAATTGTTTCTCCGTTAATGATCAAGGAGTCGTATACTTCGGGGATCGACTAGTGGTTCCCAAGGTGCGCAATCTGAGGCGATTGATCCTTAAGGAAGCTCATGAATCTCCTCTCACCATTCATCCCGGTAGTACTAAGATGTATCAGGACCTACGCCAGAGGTTCTGGTGGACTAGGATGAAGAGAGAAATCGCTCAGTATATTGCTAATTGCGACGTCTGTCGTCGTGTAAAAGCAGAGCATCAACGGCCTGCTGGCACCCTTCAACCCTTAGCTATTCCTGAATGGAAATGGGATAAAATTGGTATGGATTTCATTACCGGTTTTCCCAGGACCAAAAGAGGGAATAATGCTATTTTCGTCGTGGTCGATCGTCTTTCCAAAGTAGCTCATTTCTTACCTGTTCGTGAGAGTATAACCGCTAGCCAGCTGGCAGACTTATACATCTCCCGAATAGTGTCCCTCCATGGTGTTCCTTTGGAAATCAATTCGGATCGAGGAAGTCTTTTCACCTCTCGATTTTGGGAAAGTTTCCAAAATGCTATGGGAACTCGTCTCTCCTTTAGCACCGCTTTCCACCCTCAGTCAAGTGGTCAAGTGGAACGCGTCAACCAAATTCTAGAAGACATGCTTCGAGCCTCTGTTATCTCATTCGGAATGGACTGGGAGAAGTGCCTTCCCTTTGCCGAATTCGCTTACAACAACAGCTATCAATCTAGCTTAGGTAAAGCCCCTTTTGAAGTTCTCTATGGACGACGATGTCGAACACCCCTTAACTGGTCAGAGACCGGGGAAAGACAATTCTTTGGCCCGGATAAGATTCAGGAAGCAGAAGAACAAGTTCGTATCGTTCGTGAAAAGTTGAAAACAACCCAATCCCGTCAAAAGAGTCAATATGACCGAAAACATAAGGCTATGACTTTCGAGGTTGACGAGAAGGCTTATCTTCGGGTCACCCCTCTGAAGGGAACCCATCGTTTCGGTATCAAAGGCAAATTGGCTCCTCGTTACATTGGACCTTTTCGCATTCTTGCCAAACGAGGAGAAGTTGCCTACCAATTGGAACTACCTCTGCACCTCTCCAGAGTTCACGATGTCTTCCACGTTTCTCAACTCAGGCGTTGCTTCTCGGATCCTATCCGTGCAGTGGACCACGAAACGCTTGATCTCCAAGATAATCTTACATATCGAGAGTACCCCATTCGTATCCTCGATCAAGCCGAACGTACCACGCGACGTCATAATATCAAGTTTCTCAAGGTTCAATGGTCGCACCATTCTGAAGATGAAGCAACTTGGGAAAGGGAGGATCGTCTTCGACTCGAGTATCCCGCCTTCTTCTCGGAGGAACCCAAATCTCGGGACGAGATTCTTTTGAGTGGGGGTGAGTTGTCACACCCTAGCTAGTCATGCATTAGAGTGTTGCATCATGTTTACTCTTTCATCAGAAACTTGAAATGGGGATGACAGAACCCCCAGTCCCCTCTGAAACCAACTAGGGTTACTAAAATAATTTTTCAATGAACCTGAAATGCCCTTCTAAAATGCCCATCATTTTTGCCTTGGTTCAGAACCTCTGCCAAAAGTGGTGCACATTTTTCTAGGCCAACCTAGGGTTTTTGAATTAAAGCATAGATATTTGAATTTGGGCATTTAAAATAATATAAAATATTTAAATGCTCAAATATCTCCAAACTAAAATGTTTCATGTTGGAAATAATCCAACTATGGACCACGAGTAGTTTGGTGATTTTTGGAGTTGCCTAGGTATTTTATTTAATTCAACAAAGTTGCAGATATATTAAATAAAAACAGAAAACAGAAAATTAAATAAAAGGAGTAGACTTACCTGGACCTACCTGCCCAGCCCAGCCGGCCCAGCACTGTGCTGGCCCGTGCCAGCCAGCTGCTTCTCCTTGCCAGAGCAGGCAGGGAGGTGAGCATGGCGCGCCCGAGCTCGCCACGCACCACCCAGCCTCTCTGCATCGCCCTGGTCGCCGTTGCGCCGCGTGGATCGTCTTCTGGTCGTTGCCCCGACCTCGCCGACACCCCATTCACTCTCCCCGGCTCTCCCTCGCTCTCTCTCCCGCCCGACCGAACACCGCCGCCGCCGCCGTTCGCCATAGCCGCCGTCTCCGACCACCCCTCGCTCCCCCGACTAGCTCAGAAGCTCCGCCACAACTCCCTCTTCCTCCCCACCGCTCCACGGGTCTCCGGAAGCCCTGCATCGCCACCACGTCGCCGTTCCCCTCTTCGGACTCCGACCACCGTCGCCGTCAAATTCGTCGTCTCCGGCGCGTCCCCGAGCCCGCTTCGACGCCCACTGCAACCGCGGTGAGCCCCCGGAGCGTTTCCCCCTTCTTCCCTGGTCTCTCCCGACCTCTAGGCCCTAGCTCCACCGCGACCGAGAGCTCCACGCCGCCGGCGATGTTGCCGTCGTGGCCACGGTCGCCGTAGCGCCCAACCGAGCACACCATTGTGCTCCACACATCACCAGGAGCACGTAGAACGCACCAACGCCTCCCCAAACCCCCTGCAACACTGATCCCGACCGCACCCGAACTCCGGCCGCCGCAGCCGAGCTCGCCGCCGTCAACTCCGGCCACCCCGAGCCCAACCACCACCACCAATAGACGCGGCTCAACCTCAGCAACACGTAGATGCCCTCCGCCGTCCATTTGGTCGCCGGAATGGCAAAAAGCACTCTCGCCGCCGTCTCGGATCTCGCCGGCGTCATGTCGCCGGTGGGGTTTGACTTGACCGACCTGGGGTTTGACCCCCCAGGGTCACTGACGCGTGGGCCCTGTCGGCCAGATGGTTAGGTTAGCGCTAACTACTGTTAGTCAACCCCCCCTGACACTGACAGTGGGCCCCAGCGCCACTAATTAGTAATTAGGATTAATTTAAATCTGTTTAACCCCCCCTGTCACTGACGTGTGGACCCCACACGTCAGGTTTGACCCGAGCCAGCCCTGTTGACCTGCTGACGTCACTGTGACGTCAGGCTGACGCAGTAATTGAATTTCTGGATTTAAATTAAATCAGGAAATTCCAGAATATTAATTAAACTTCAAAAATTCATAACTTTTATTCTGTAACTCCAAATTGGACAAATTATATATGAAAAATGATCAGAAAAATCCAATCTATCCATCTGTACTATTTTCATGCATGATCAAACAAGTTAAATTGATGTTTTAAGCAGAACAAGGAAAAGCACTTTAAAAGGCCATATTTGAATTTGAAATTTGAATCTTTGATTCAAATTTGTTCAAACACTTCTGGCTTTAGTTGCATTAGCCCAACACACTCATATTGCCATGTTTCATGCATGCATCATATTGTTGCACATTGTTTGGTGATGCTTGTGTATCGATGTCCTTTGCGACAGGATCTGTTCCCGAGGAGTACCGTGATTACCCTAACGAAGAACCATATCCGTGCATCGAACCATCAGGCAAGCAACCAACCATTTGATCATATCGACACAATCCCATGTTCTCGCTCCTGCTCTCTTTTACTGCATTAAGACAACGCGATTCAAACTGCTGTGTGCTACGGTAGTTGAACCCATTTCCTCTGCATGACCTGTCATTGCCACAGTAACTAGATGAAACCCACTAGCATGTGTAGGAGTTGATTGAGCCATATGTTTGTGTTGTTCCTACCTTGCTATGCCTGCTATGCTTAGAGTTGTGTCAGGTCTGGTTCATCTGGGTGATGGGCTAGAGTGAAATGATTATGTCGGTAATGAGAGTGGTGTGGTGAACACGATTTGGTAAAGGTATCGATGAGAGGCCATGTAGGAGTACATGGTGGGTTGTTTCATTGAAGCCGACCTTAAGCACTGAGATCTGTATGTGTGATTTAAGAATCAGCTACTACCATGCATTGGGCCCGAAACCAATGGACCCTCTCGGCTTCTTATTCACCCTAGTTCTCCGTCCAGGAGTTGCAAGTAGTTTCTGGTGTTTGTAGCCTACTGGAGGCCGTGGACAGCGCTGACCGTAGGGGTGGGCTGTGATGCGGTAGGTACGTGGCACGGTGTACCGAATACCCGTTAGGTATCTCGGGAACCCTGTTCACATCGTTCGGGGCCGTATGGGAAACCTCGGCCGGAC
>NW_025230760.1:0-13063 GCF_018294505.1 Triticum aestivum
TCATGCATTTACTAATTATTTTGTGCTATAAGACCCTAAAATTGAAAAGCATTTCAAATGAACTCTGAAAAGGTTGAAAGTTGGCATGATATCATCATTTCATCCACATAGCATGTGCAAGAAAGTTGAGAGGGTTACGGCAAAAACTGGATGCACTTCGTGTACAAAACGGACAATCTCTTTCAAAGTATCAGGATTTCATCCGAAAACTCGTCTGTTACAAAGGGATTTCATTTTTTAAAACTTATTTTAACTCCTGACTTTTTGTGTGTTCAAAATGCACCATTCAAAGCCACATCATCATTTTTCAAACCTTTCTGTCTTCATTTGTTATTTCTCAAGCATTTACTAATTATTTTGTGCTATAAGACCCTAAAATTGAAAAGCATTTCAAATGAACTCTGAAAAGGTTGAAAGTGTAGGAGATATGCCCTAGAGGCAATAATAAATGATATTATTTATCTCCGAGTTCATAATTATGTTTATGTTCCATGCTATAACTGCTATGGTTCTCGAGTCTGCAATAACCACGAGGCTCGGAGGAAGACTCATATGCACGTGTGGAATAATAAACGGTAAAATGTATTCCTAGTCTGGCCTCTAAGACTAGCTCAAGTGTTGCATGATGGTTATGTTTTCCTGATCATGGGCATGTCTATGTCAGCAACCTTGAGGGCATAATGTTAAGAGAACATTTGTGTTGACTCGACCCGGCATGATGTTATGCTATAAGATTCATTCGTCACAAGTTTATTGGTACATAACACAGAGATGGTTAACGTTTGCATGATTCCTTAGACCATGAGAGTATCGAGTTTCTTCATGCTTGCTTCATGAACTTTGGGGTTTGTTAAACGTCATCCGTAAATGGGTGGCTATTACGGCGGCTTACGGGTTCATGGAAAAGTGTGTCAAGTAACTTGATAGCTCAAGATTGGGATTTGCTCCTCCGACGATGGAGAGATATCTCTGGGGCCTCTCGGTGTTACGGTATCCATCATCGTCTGGCCAGACACTTTGTGATTTGATCACGGGGATGCCGGAACACGATAACGAGAAAAGAGAACAATACCGGTAACGAGGTAACTAGCATAGTGGACAAGTTGTTGATCCACGGGAATGCCAACATGTCTCACCTCGGGTATTTGTAACATATCGCGAAGCAACAGGAATAGCACACGGCAACTGGAGGTTCACTCGAATATTTATTCGTGTGGGTATAGGGGTCAATATGGGTGTCCACGGCTCCGATGTTGATCATTGATCGGAAGGGGTTCCGGGTCATGTCTATACTTCACCGAACCTATAGGGTCACACACTTAAGGGTCATCTATCTGCTGAATACTAGACAGGGAGTCTGAGAGAAAATCACCGAAAAATTTTCGGACACCGAAAAGTTTCGGACAGCGGAATCGTACCGCAGAGAGAGGTCATCGGATAAGTTTCGATGATACCGAAAAGTTGTTTCGGGATACACCATTAAGTCAAATTGGTTTCGGCACATGCCTGATAATTCTTGGAGGATGCCAGAATCATTCTGGAAGCTTTTTGGAATTTTCTGAGATAAAAACCGGAAATGTTCTGGAGCTGCCGGAGCCACTTCAGATGCGTTTCGCAGATGAAAATCACTAAAACCGGAATTGTTTCGGAACGCGTTGAAAATCATTTTAGTGGGTACTGGAAATGTTCTTAGCCCACATAAATATTTTCAGTTCGATCAGACGCTGAAAAATGTCGTCGTGAATAGTGAAAATCAGCTTTATGGTTACTTTATGGAAAGCCACCTTTTGGGGCTTTGCTCCAAAAGATCTTGGGGATGACATGGATGGATAGGAGCCATTTTTTGGGCCCCTCATGAGGGTGTGGCCGGCCACATAGGGTATCCCCCCTTGGGAACCCTCTTGTTCCTTGGTTTCACTCCTAGGTCCTTGTGGAAGGACTTCATTCATGTGCATTTTGGGTTTTTTGTGAAACTACCCTACCCCCTTGGGATTTCCTATAAATAGAGGTGGAGGGGCAGCCCTCCACACTCATCCCTTGCTCTCATACACATGCCATGCATTATCTGGCTTCTTCTCTCCCTCCCACGAAAAGAGTTTCGTAGAGCCGTAAGGCTGTCTGGGTTCCGGCAGGAACTAGTTCTGGACGGCGAAGCCCTGCCGGATAGATGACACCGTATGTGTGCAACTCTGTAGAGAGATCGTAGTTTTGGTCTTAGTTCGTGAGTGCCTCCCGAAGGGCTGTCCGCATGACCGTCCGAGTTTCGAAGGTCCTCCCGAAGGGCTGTCCGAGTGACCGTTCGAGTTTCGAAGGTCCTCCCGAAGGGCTGTCCGCGACACCGTCCGGGGGGCTGTTCGACCGCCTCCTGGAGGGCTGTCTGAGGAGCAGATGAGGGTATACATCCTCGCGGTTGGGAGGTTGTAAATCCTAGCTGCGGGGATCTGCACCGCCGATCGTCATCGACTCTACTTCCCGCTGCGCTACGAGTCGGTAACGAAAAAGATCAAACCATGTATGCAGTCTCCATAGTGGTCCTGGGCTGGTGCATAGGTCGGAAAATTTTTGTTTTCTGCTGCTTTCCCCTACAGTGGCATCAAGAGCCGTGCTATGCGTAGATGCAGGTTTCGATCTAGAATACATGGAGATGTATGGGTATTGCATAATATAATTAGGTAGTAGATGAGATCTATTGCTGAAAATTATTTATGCGGGTGACAGATGAAATCTGTTACCCGAGGTTCTTGTTGCTTCCCTAGAATTTGCGTTTGCTCAATCTCGAGACAGCATGGTGGAATTTGACAAAGTTCTGGCAATCCGTGATCCTGATTGATCATGGAAGTGCTATCAGTTCTTTGGGTTCTGCCGTAGTCAAAAGAAAGATGAAATTCGCAGATGAAAGGGCATTGCAGATATGATCTGCACGGGGTTCATGCGTATGACGAAGTTTAGTATGGGGCTCGATATTTAATTATCCCGTGTTTCATACACCCCGAGATGTTAATCTAGCAACCTGAATAATCATACTTGATGATAAAACGTTGGTAGCTGCGGTTTAAGTCAAAACCTTAGAAGCCACGTAAAATAAAATTTTGCATAAACCTATTAGAGGCGTCTAACTTGGTTTTGTAGGATGTGCATGTGATGTGGTATAGCAGTGCTCATACTAATTCGATTATGTATGAGATGACTATATGATGTAATTTGATTAACATGACCTGCGTGTCATGATTCGGCATGATGGCTGGAGCCATATGATTGCATTTTAATGACCTGCGTGTCAACCTTGTTGTAATGCATTATTTTGTTAGCTATAGAGATAGCAATATTATCTGGTGCATCGACAAGGTGGTGGCAATCTTCGTGAAGGTGACCACCGACGCGAATGCCGAAGACGAAGAAACGAAATACTTCTCCGTCAGAAAGGGCTATACCATATCATGCTATTATGAATTGCCTGAGATGTTTATCCCTTATGATGCACCCTTCTTGATTGCGCGGTAGTCGCTTTTATTAGGGTGATCTCTCACTTAAAATATCAAGTAGTTAGTGTTCTCCCAAGTGTAGCACCGTCACGGCACCTATCTTTTCGGGGTGCGCCATGGATGCATGGGTACGAACGATTAGAGAAGTGTGAGGCGGGTGAGGTCAGACCTCGCAGCAAGATCACTTGGTTGTCTTGACGTTCATGGCAGGATCGTCCTGAGCTCGGAACACACGCATCGAAAGATGAGCAAGAGTCACATAGAGATGTGATCGGCAAGTTGGCCTACCGATTAAAATTCCCGTTATGAGATGATGATTCTATGGCGATGAATTGAAGTCTGGATCTTGTATCACTCAAAATTAATTGTGAGAGATATTGATTTGAGTGGGAGCGCACTGTTGAATTAACATGTTTAATTCTCAGTGCAATTAATTATGAACACTGTCTAAGTGTTTCTTGCAAAATAGTTGTAGAATAATGGTTCGCGTTTCCACCTTCCCTATTAAAATTGAATAACTGTTAAATATCTGGTTAAAACTTTACGATTGGTAACGTAATATGAGGATTGTCCTCAAAAGTGTCGAGAAGGACTTTGTCCTATCGCATGCTTTCCGTATCCTCCCGCTAAAGCTATGGATCATGTGACTCTCGTCCTTCGATCCAAAAGCTATAATTCTGTTTCAGTCAAGTGCAATATGTTTGCTTCCATGAAACCCAAACTTCGAAAGTTGGGATAGTTATATGATATTCATGGAACTGAAAATTATTTTCAGATACAAACAAAGCAATGTTTGTTTGCAAGTATTAGTAAAAGTGTTTACTATGCATTTGACTGTTGGGAAAGGGATCCAGAAGAACGCCTGTCATATAATGAAAGGTGAATAAAACAACAACTTAAAGAGAAAGGAAGTGTCCAAAGGGTGTTAGTATGACTTACACGCCTAGGAAGTCCGGGGCTAACGCCACTCTTAAGTTGGGTGCTTCTTTTGCGAGTAGGAGAAATACTAAAAGTTAAACTGTTAGAAGTAAAAAGGCAGAAAGAAAGATGACTGGAATATCCAGCTCATGTATGAATGTCATACAAGTTTTTGTTGTATAGTAGGCTGGTCAAAGATATAGTTCTTGGGAATTATGGTTAAACATGTTAATCACTAATTCTTGGGTATTGTGAGTTAATCACAAAGATACCCGCTCGATTGCATTCAATTGCGAATCACTGTAAGAGCTACTATGGCCTTAAAGGACTAGCCAGAAATGAGGTTAAGGTATACACAGGGAACATAGTAAATGTTACTATACCTTCCATCGGTGTATTGCCGTCTGTATTTATTTTCATAATTCATTTAGAGTTTTACAAACTCTAGCCCATTGCATAAGGTATCTTGCAAGAAGGTTGTTCATAAGAGAACCTTTTATGTTCGATGTTATGAATAACACAAGGGCCATACTTTCATTATGAATGAGATGTATGTTATGAATATTGATAATAATACAATACCTCTGGGTTTACTTTCATAATTCATTTTAGAGTTTCATACACTCTAGCCCATTGCACAATGTATGTTGCAAAAGAGTTGTTCATAAAAACAACAATTGTTGTTAAGTATTATGAATAAAATGAAGGGCCATGCTTCCATCCAAGATGGGACGTATGTTATGAATATTGAGGGTAATATGATACATCCATAACACTGACGCTAAATGTCGCAAGACTAAAAGAATACCACACAAGTGTGGCACTACATTTGGTCACATTGGAGAAACCCGCATGGAAAATTCCATTATGATGGATTTTGAAGTCTTTTTGATTTTGAATCATCTGACACTTGCAACTTTCCTCCGAAAAGTGAAGTGACTAAAATACCGTTCACAGGCAATAAGGAACGAACAACAAACTTATTAGTGATCATACATTTGATGTGTGTAGTCCGGTAAGTGTTGTTAGTGGTGGATTTATTTATCTTCAGAAATGACTCAAGTAGATATATGGATATTTACTTGATGACACGTAAGTCTGGATCTTTTGAAATCATTCGAAAGGTTTTCAAAAATGAAGTAGAAGTTATTGTAACAAGAAAATTATGTTTCTGCAAATTGATTGCACAAAGGAATATTTGAGTTACATGTTTAGCGAATGTCTGATGAGTTGTGAAAGGGGTTTCATAACTTGCACCTCCCGGAACACCACTGCAAGTGAAAAGTCCGTCGAGATGTAATCTAACCATTTATGACATGGTAAGGTCAAAGATGACATAAATAAATTTGCCATTATCCTTTTTAAAGTGATGCTTTAGAGACTGCGGCTTTTACACTGAAAAGAGCTACATCGGGTCTGTTGAAATGAAGCCATGGTATGGTACGCCCAACCATGTTATATCTTTTCTTAACATTTGGAATATGGGGCTTGTGTAAAAGGTTACAAACCTATTCCAAATCAGACCAGTGCTACTTTGTAGGTTATACCAAAATGTTGGGTATTCCTCCCTCACTATACCGAGGCAAATAGTTTTGCCGTGAAACAGTGTGCTTTTAAAGAGAATGGTTCTTTCAAAAAGGTGAGTGGGAGAATAGTGCAACTCGACGAGATAAACAGTATCTAAGTCATCAGATCAAAGGAAAGAGACCTTCGAAGTAATTCCAGAGTTTCCTACTGCGACTGATACGGAAGTCTCTACAATAAAATGTATGAACTTCGGTCGAACTTGCAGCTGAACCACGTAGGCAAGGCTCGTGCAAACCTCTCAGGTGCGCAAATGAGATATTGTTGTTAGACAACATTATACCTACGATACACAAGGAAGCGTTGATGGGCCCTGACTCCGGAATTGGCTAAATGCCAATACAACCCAAGTTAGTTTCCATATAAGTGATTCAAGATTAAAACCTTGATACACCTTTCGGAAGACTTAGAGTCTAACGAATATTTATGGAACTTAAAACTGATATGGATAAAAAGTTTTATCCATAAAGCTCGACTTGTTGAAATAACAAGTTCAAGAGTTGACTACGATGAGGTTGTTTTCATCGTAGCGATGCTTAAAGTCGGTTCGGGTTGAACTAGCAATTAATACATATTTCAATCATGAGATATGAAACATGGATGATAAAAGGATTTCCATCTGATGGAAATGAAAGCTAGGACTTGTATATGATACAGTCCAAAGTAATTTGTCGATCTAGAGGATGCTAGTAGGTATGCAAACTTCAGAGTTCCAGCAATGGACAGAAGAGAGCAAAATGGAGTTGGAATCTTCGTGTTTTGATGAAATGGTCAAAGGGGTTTTGACTTCATCAATGGGTAACGAAGATGCTTGTAATTCAAGAAAGTAAGTGGGAGCGTAATAATATTTCTAAAAACCTTATGTGCTTGGCACATTGGTAATTGGAAATAAATTTCTTGACACGAATTAGGACTTCATTTGAAAATAGTTTTTCGATGAAGTGCTTAGGCTAAATAGCCTCAATATTAGGCATGATGATCTATGGAGATAGATTTACCTAATGGGACTAAGCAATGAATACATATTTACAAGATGCTAAAACCTTTTAGCATTTAAAATGCCAAGGAGTGATTCTTGCCAAAGTCACATGGAAGGAGTTTTTGCAAGACTCGGTGTCCCAAAACACTGATGAGTAAAATACATGATGCAGATTCCACACACTTTTGTGTTTGGATTAATCATGTATTCCATGGTATGTAAAACAACCAGATATGTCCGATACTCCCAAGGTGTTGCGAGTATGGATACTAAAGTGATCAAAGTACTGATCGTGGGGCAACAGTGAAAGATGTCATTGAGTACTAGAGTAAGTACTGATGATATGTTTTCTTGCAAGCGGAGATCATGAAGAGTTCGTTGTAAAATGTTACATCGATAGTCTTCATCTTTTCACCGTGCGATTTTCGATTTAAGTTAAGGGTTTTGTGTAACACACAATGTGGTGGCACGGTTAGTTGGAATTTGTTCAAACTAGTTACTGTGGCGAATTCTATAACAAGGGCTAAGTATGTTGACGCTTTAGAAGCGACAAAGAAGATGTTGAATCATATAGTTCATTCATGAACTTAGTATAGTTCCAAGATGGCTTTTGACAATGGGACACTACTGCAGGTAGTTGCTCCATAACTCAGTCTGAGGAATCCAGGTTCGACCTGTGATTCACATACATACAAAGCCAAGTCCACACAAAATATGATTTTTTGTGAAAACGTGAAAACGCGAGGACATGCAAAGATACACACGGAACTGAAGTCGTCAGATCCGTTGGACATCAGGCTATACCACAAGCGAAGCATATTTACACCGGTGTGCCACAGGTGTAAAGTGCATTAGCATTAACTAGATTATTGACTCTAGTGCAAGTGGGAGTCTGTAGGAGATATGCCCTAGAGGCAATAATAAATGATATTATTTATCTCCGAGTTCATAATTATGTTTATGTTCCATGCTATAACTGCTATGGTTCTCGAGTCTGCAATAACCACGAGGCTCGGAGGAAGACTCATATGCACGTGTGGAATAATAAACGGTAAAATGTATTCCTAGTCTGGCCTCTAAGACTAGCTCAAGTGTTGCATGATGGTTATGTTTTCCTGATCATGGGCATGTCTATGTCAGCAACCTTGAGGGCATAATGTTAAGGAACATTTGTGTTGAATCGACCCGGCATGATGTTATGCTATAAGATTCATTCGCCACAAGTTTATTGGTACATAACACAGAGATGGTTAACGTTTGCATGATTCCTTAGACCATGAGAGTATCGAGTTTCTTCATGCTTGCTTCATGAACTTTGGGGTTTGTTAAACGTCATCCGTAAATGGGTGGCTATTACGGCGGCTTACGGGTTCATGGAAAAGTGTGTCAAGTAACTTGATAGCTCAAGATTGGGATTTGCTCCTCCGACGATGGACAGATATCTCTGGGCCCTCTCGGTGTTACGGTATCCATCATCGTCTGGCCAGACACTTTGTGATTTGATCACGGGGATGCCGGAACACGATAACGAGAAAAGAGAACAATACCGGTAACGAGGTAACTAGCATAGTGGACAAGTTGTTGATCCACGGGAATGCCAACATGTCTCACCTCGGGTATTTGTAAAATATCGCGAAGCAACAGGAATAGCACACGGCAACTGGAGGTTCACTCGAATATTTATTCGTGTGGGTATAGGGGTCAATATGGGTGTCCACGGCTCCGATGTTGATCATTGATCGGAAGGGGTTCCGGGTCATGTCTATACTTCACCGAACCTATAGGGTCACACACTTAAGGGTCATCTATCTGCTGAATACTAGACAGGGAGTCTGAGAGAAAATCACCGAAAAAGTTTCGGACACCGAAAAGTTTCGGACAGCGGAATCGTACCGCAGAGAGAGGTCATTGGATAAGTTTCGATGATACCGAAAAGTTGTGTCGGGATACACCATTAAGTCAAATTGGTTTCGGCACATGCCTGATAATTCTTGGAGGATGCCAGAATCATTCTGGAAGCTTTTTGGAATTTTCTGAGATAAAAACCGGAAATGTTCTGGAGCTGCCGGAGCCACTTCAGATGCGTTTCGCAGATGAAAATCACTAAAACCGGAATTGTTTCGGAACGCGTTGAAAATCATTTTAGTGGGTACTGGAAATGTTCTTAGCCCACATAAATATTTTCAGTTCGATCAGACGCTGAAAAATGTCGTCGTGAATAGTGAAAATCAGCTTTATGGTTACTTTATGGAAAGCCACCTTTTGGGGCTTTGCTCCAAAAGATCTTGGGGATGACATGGATGGATAGGAGCCATTTTTTGGGCCCCTCATGAGGGTGTGGCCGGCCACATAGGGTATCCCCCCTTGGGGACCCTCTTGTTCCTTGGTTTCACTCCTAGGTCCTTGTGGAAGGACTTCATTCATGTGCATTTTGGGTTTTTTGTGAAACTACCCTACCCCCTTGGGATTTCCTATAAATAGAGGTGGAGGGGCAGCCCTCCACACTCATCCCTTGCTCTCATACACATGCCATGCATTATCTGGCTTCTTCTCTCCCTCCCACGAAAAGAGTTTCGTAGAGCCGTAAGGCTGTCTGGGTTCCGGCAGGAACTAGTTCTGGACGGCGAAGCCCTGCCGGATAGATGACACCGTATGTGTGCAACTCTGTAGAGAGATCGTAGTTTCGGTCTTAGTTCGTGAGTGCCTCCCGCAGGGCTGTCCGCGTGACCGTCCGAGTTTCGAAGGTCCTCCCGAAGGGCTGTCCGAGTGACCGTTCGAGTTTCGAAGGTCCTCCCGAAGGGCTGTCCGCGACACCGTCCGGGGGGCTGTTCGACCGCCTCCTGGAGGGCTGTCTGAGGAGCAGATGAGGGTATACATCCTCGTGGTTGGGAGGTTGTAAATCCTAGCTGCGGGGATCTGCACCGCCGATCGTCATCGACTCTACTTCCCGCTGCGCTACGAGTCGGTAACGAAAAAGATCAAACCATGTATGGAGTCTCCATAGTGGTCCTGGGCTGGTGCGTAGGTCGGAAATTTTTTGTTTTCTGCTGCTTTCCCCTACAGAAAGTTGGCATGATATCATCATTTCATCCACATAGCATGTGCAAGAAAGTTGAGAGGGTTACGGCAAAAACTGGATGCACTTCGTGTCGAAAACGGACAATCTCTTTCAAAGTATCAGGATTTCATCTGGAAACTCGTCTGTTACAAAGGGATTTCATTTTTTTAAACTTAATTGAACTCCTGACTTTTTGTGTGTTCAAAATGCACCATTCAAAGCCACATCATCATTTGTCAATCCTTTCTGACTTCATTTGTTATTTTTCATGCATTTACTAATTATTTTGAGCTATAAGACCCTAAAATTGAAAAGCATTTCAAATGAACTCTGAAAAGGTTGAAAGTTGGCATGATATCATCATTTCATCCACATAGCATGTGCAAGACAGTTGAGAGGGTTACGGCAAAAACTGGATGCACTTCGTGTACAAAACGGACAATCTCTTTCAAAGTATCAGGATTTCATCCGGAAACTCTTCTGTTACCTAGGGATTTCATTTTTTAAAACTTATTTGAACTCCTGACTTTTTTTGTGTTCAAAATGCACCATTCAAAGCCACATCATCATTTTTCAATCCTTTCTGACTTCATTTGTTATTTCTCATGCCTTTACTTATTATTTTGTGCTATAAGACCCTAAAATTGAAAAGCATTTCAAATGAACTCTGAAAAAGGTTGAAAGTTGGCATGATATCATCATTTCATCCACATAGCATGTGCAAGAAAGTTGAGAGGGTTACGGAAAAAACTGGATGCACTTCGTGTACAAAATGGACAATCTCTTTCAAAGTATCAGGATTTCATCCGGAAACTCGTCTGTTACAAAGGGATTTCATTTTTAAAAACTTATTTTAACTCCTGACTTTTTGTGTGTTCAAAATGCACCATTCAAAGCCACATCATCATTTTTCAAACCTTTCTGTCTTCATTTGTTATTTCTCATGCATTTACTAATTATTTTGTGCTATAAGACCCTAAAATTGAAAAGCATTTCAAATGAACTCTGAAAAGGTTGAAAGTTGGCATGATATCATCATTTCATCCACATAGCATGTGCAAGAAAGTTGAGAGGGTTACGGCAAAAACTGGATGCACTTCGTGTACAAAACGGACAATCTCTTTCAAAGTATCAGGATTTCATCCGAAAACTCGTCTGTTACAAAGGGATTTCATTTCTTAAAACTTATTTTAACTCCTGACTTTTTGTGTGTTCAAAATGCACCATTCAAAGCCACATCATCATTTTTCAAACCTTTCTGTCTTCATTTGTTATTTCTCATGCATTTACTAATTATTTTGTGCTATAAGACCCTAAAATTGAAAAGCATTTCAAATGAACTCTGAAAAGGTTGAAAGTTGGCATGATATCATCATTTCATCCACATAGCATGTGCAAGAAAGTTGAGAGGGTTACGGCAAAAACTGGATGCACTTCGTGTACAAAACGGACAATCTCTTTCAAAGTATCAGGATTTCATCCGGAAACTCGTCTGTTATTCATTTTTTAAAACTTAATTGAACTCCTGACTTTTTGTGTGCTCAAAATGCACCATTCAAAGCCACATCATCATTTGTTAATCCTTTCTGACTTCATTTGTTATTTTTCATGCATTTACTAATTATTTTGAGCTATAAGACCCTAAAATTGAAAAGCATTTCAAATGAACTCTGAAAAGGTTGAAAGTTGGCATGATATCATCATTTCATCCACATAGCATGTGCAAGAAAGTTGAGAGGGTTACGGCAAAAACTGGATGCACTTCGTGTACAAAACGGACAATCTCTTTCAAAGTATCAGGATTTCATCCGGAAACTCGTCTGTTACAAAGGGATTTCATTTTTTAAAACTTATTTGAACTCCTGACTTTTTGTGTGTTCAAAATGCAACATTCAAAGCCACATCATCATTTTTCAATCCTTTCTGACTTCATTTGTTATTTTTCATGCATTTACTAATTATTTTGAGCTATAAGACCCTAAAATTGAAAAGCATTTCAAATGAACTCTGAAAAGGTTGAAAGTTGGCATGATATCATCATTTCATCCACATAGCATGTGCAAGAAAGTTGAGAGGGTTACGGCAAAAACTGGATGCACTTCGTGTACAAAACGAACAATCTCTTTCAAAGTATCAGGATTTCATCCGGAAACTCGTCTGTTACAAAGGGATTTCATTTTTTAAACCTTATTTGAACTCCTGACTTTTTGTGTGTTCAAAATGCACCATTCAAAGCCACATCATCATTTTTCAATCCTTTCTGACTTCATTTGTTATTTTTCATGCATTTACTAATTATTTTGAGCTATAAGACCCTAAAATTGAAAAGCATTTGAAATGAACTCTGAAAAGGTTGAAAGTTGGCATGATATCATCATTTCATCCACATAGCATGTGCAAGAAAGTTGAGAGGGTTACGGCAAAAACTGGATGCACTTCGTGTACAAAACGGACAATCTCTTTCAAAGTATCAGGATTTCATCCGGAAACTCGTCTGTTACAAAGGGATTTCATTTTTTAAAACTTATTTGAACTCCTGACTTTTTGTGTGTTCAAAATGCACCATTCAAAGCTACATCATCATTTTTCAAACCTTTCTGTCTTCATTTGTTATTTCTCATGCATTTACTAATTATTTTGTGCTATAAGACCCTAAAATTGAAAAGCATTTCAAATGAACTCTGAAAAGGTTGAAAGTTGGCACGATATCATCATTTCATCCACATAGCATGTGCAAGAAAGTTGAGAGGGTTACGGCAAAAACTGGATGCACTTCGTGTACAAAACGGACAATCTCTTTCAAAGTATCAGGATTTCATCCGGAAACTCGTCTGTTACAAACGGATTTCATTTTTTAAAACTTATTTGAACTCCTGACTTTTTGTGTGTTCAAAATGCACCATTCAAAGCCACATCATCATTTTTCAAACCTTTCTGACTTCATTTGTTATTTCTCATGCATTTACTAATTATTTTGAGCTATAAGACCCTAAAATTGAAAAGCATTTCAAATGAACTCTGAAAAGGTTGAAAGTTGGCATG
>NW_025230761.1:0-3160 GCF_018294505.1 Triticum aestivum
TGACATTTCCCCGAAGGGACAGACACAGGAACGAAGAAGGACACATGCCGGCCAGCCTAAGTGTTCCAGAGCAGTAGCAAGCTACCATGGCTCAGCGGTAACACTAGGAGACATTTCCCGGTAAGAGAGGCTACTAAAGATAAACAACTAGATAGTCAGATCCCACACATACCAAGCATTTCAATCACACACACAATATGCTCGATATGTGCAAATACAACGAAGCATCACAACATGACTCTACGACACAAGTACTTTATTCATTAGGCTCCGAGGAGCGAGATATTACAAACATGGGTCTCATGACCCAACACTCAGAGCATACAAGTCAAGGCACAAGCGGAAGCTATCATGTCTGAGTACAGACATCTATAAATGAAAAAGGCTGAGAAGCCTGACTATCTATCAGATCCTGCCGGGGCACAAGATCGTAGCTGAGGTATCAAGCTAAACGTCGAAGTCCACGTGAAACTACTAGCGAGACCGAAGTCTCTCTGCAAAAACATAAAATAGGCAAACGTGAGTACAAATGTACCCAGCAAGACTTACATCAGAACTATCTACATATGCATCATTATCAACAAAGGGGTGGTGGGGTTTAACTGCAGCAAGCCAGCTTTGACTCGGTGGCTATCCTAAACTACGACTGCAATGTAACTCTTTTGAGGTGGCGCACACGAGTCCACATATTCACCATATCAATACACCACTATGGAATCGCTCCCGTCTCCCTACGAGAACGCCATCCATAGCACTCACGCTTATCTTGCGTAATTTAGAGTATCCACTTTCACTTGTCTATGAACTGATATAAGTAACCCAGAAGTCCTTTTCCGCGGACACGGCTATTCGAATAGATCATATTAACCCTGCAGGGGTGTACTTCTTCATACATGTTTCCACCACTTAGCGTCTGCACACGACATGTGCTCGGCAGACATCAAGCGAAAGCCGACGTGGGTGTAGACCACGACCTACCTAAACACTCAAGTCTCTAGTCCAGGTTTATCGCCTATTCGGGTTCCATCCATGAGGAGATCCGGCCGGAGTTTCGCTCACAGCCCCAAACGATGTGAACAGGGTTCCCGAGACACCAAACGGGCATCCGGTACACCGTGCCACGTACCTACCGCATCACAGCCCACCCCTACGGTCAGCGCTGTCCACGGCCTCCAGTAAGCTACAAACACCAGAAACTACTTGCAACTCCTGGACAGAGGACAAGGGTGAATAAGAAGTCGAGCGGGGTCATATTTCAGGGCCCAATGTATGGTAGTAACTGAATCATGGATCACAAACACAGAACTCAGTTCCTGAGGACGGCTGCAATGAGACAACCCACCATGTACTCCTACATGGCCTCTCACCGCTACCTTTACCAAAACGTGTTCACACACTTAGCTCACACACAGTAGGACATGTTCACACACCTCTGATTCATCCCCGATGAGTCAGACCTGACTCAACTCTAAGCAGTAGCAGGCATGACAAACAAACATGAATGAGTAGGCACAACAGGGCTCAAACAACTCCTACTCATGCTAGTGGGTTTCATCTATTTACTGTGGCAATGACAGGTCATGCAAAGGATAAAGGGGTTCAGCTACCGCAGCAAGTAACAGAAAAATCAGTGTTGTCCTAATGCAGTAAAAGAGAGCAGGAGCGAGAGAGTAGGATTGTATCGGAATGAACAAGGGGGTTTTGCTTGCCTGGCACTTCTGAAGATAACATTAGGTCTTCATCAGTGTCAACGATCACATCATCGGGTATCACGTCTATCGAGAGGGGACAAATACCGGCAACACAAAAGGGAACACAATCAATGCAATGCACAATATGATGCATGATCATGACATGGCAAAATGAATGTGTTTGAGCTAATGCAACTAGCAACAGATTAAATGAAGTTGGTTTGAATACAAGATTCAAATTCAAACTCCATATGTGATTATTCAAATGCCATTTACTTCATTTGTCCTAAACAGTAGTTATAAGTTGTTCTAACATGCATGAAAATGGTACAGATGGATTCCTTGAATTTTTCTGATAATTTTTCATATATAAATTATTTAATTTGGAGTTATGGTTAATTTTCTATGATTTTTAGAAGTTTTAGGCATTTTCTGGAATTTTCTGATTATAATTAAATCCAGAAAATACTTTATGACATCAGCAGTGCGTCATGCTTGCATCAGCAAGTCAACAGGGCTGCCCCGGGTCAAACCTGACCAGGGGGTCCCATTAGTCAGCGTCACAGGTTAACAGGGGGGTTTATTTTAGTTTAATTAAGGATTAGGGCACTAGGGCCCACATGTCAGTGGCTCTGGGGTTAGATTAGGTGGTGATTAGCTTAGGCTAATCACCTGATAGCGGGGGCCCACCTGTCAGTGTCAGCAGAGGGGGTAGTTAAGATAAAATAATTAAACTAATTAACAGGGGGGGCTGGCCCCACCTGTCATCGACCCAGAGAGGGGGGGGGTCCCGCCGTGGTCAACGTGGTCAGACCCACCGGCGGCTTGACGCCGGCGAGGCCAGACACGGTGGTGCGCGTCGGAAACCAGCTACAGGGGCTCTTTTGGCGCGCAGGGAGCAACTACGGGGAGAGGGTGGAGTGGCGCATCCAACGGTGGTGGTGGCGGAGGCTGGGGTGGCCGGAGCTGCCGGCGGCGACCTCTTTTGCGGTTGCCGGAGCTCGGGTGTTCGCGGGACCGGCGCTGCGGTGTGCAAACAAGACGGTGGTCGCGCTAGTTTTACTCTACGGGACGCAACGAGTGCAACGGACGCAGGCGTGGGACCAAAAGGTCACCGGAGCTTCACCGGCGACGAGCCCGGGCGGCGGAGCGTCTCGGCTCCGGTAGAGGGGGCGGCTAGAGCTCGAAATCGAACTTGGGGTTAGGGGGAAACGGAGCAGGGACTCACGGGGATCGTGCAGGGAGGGTCAGCAAGCTCGGGGGCGCGCCGGAGTGGCCGAATTCGACGGAGAAGATCCTCGGCGGCCGGCGAGGGGGAAAACATCGGGGGCGGCGTTCCGGGGCTCTTCTGGTCGTGTGAGACGACGAGGAGGACGAGGGAGGACTTGCGGAGCTCTGGGAGGCGTCGGGGAGGCGAGAGGGGGATGGTGGCCGCGGCGAACGGCGTCGGTGGCGACGGCTGTGTTCGG
>NW_025230761.1:8155-12261 GCF_018294505.1 Triticum aestivum
AAATTACTAGATGATCCCCTAAGACACCTAGGGTCATAATAATATCTCCAACATATATGTCAAGGTAACGGAGTACCTCAACTTACTGATTAGTGTGGTTAATCTGGCCCATGGGAACATTGAAACGGGAAGAAAGGATTTGCAAATGCATCAGACTACTTAGAAACCTGGGATGACTCGGACAGCATAACGGCTGTAAATGCTCAGAAAAGATTTGAGACATTCACAAAAATGGTGGCATAACCACTCAGAAGCACAATATCAAGGTTTCGAGATCAACAATTAACATACAGAGGTAGAAACTGAACTGAGGCTTAAATCCAACAAACTTATAAGTCTACTGATTAGTAACACATGATCCTAATAGAAAGAAGAGATAGCCTAGTTCTTAATCCCCGTAGAAGAGAAGATGACTCAGATCAGAAGGGCATAAGGTATAAGGAATAAAAAGAGCCTTACGTTCCATCCCACAATTAATTCCCTTATATAACTAAAGAATTTCTAGACTCAACTTCGACCAGTTTGGCTTGGTAATCCTACAGGCAGTCAAGCTCTGATACCAACGCTGTCAGGACCCCGACTCGATGTCACATCGATCTAGCCGGTAACACTTCATATCACTTTGCGGCCTCACGCACGGTGTTCCCACGGGTGTCGCCTTACCTTTGCCCGGGACCGTTTGCGCCTTTTGGCTCACGTATATGATAGTGTCGCTAGCATCCATATGATAAAGAGCCCGGGCTGACATGACTAGTCGTAAACCCAAAGTGGCACAGACTTACAGGGACAGGCATCCATGACCCAGCTTCGAACGTGTCGGTCATCAGCAAGTGGGTCCGGGCTGTAGCACTGGGCTAGCAGGACTCCGGTAAACCGGGCTGTAGCGGGCTAACAGGACTCCGGTACTCAAAGCGTGACATTTCCCCGAAGGGACAGACACAGGAACGAAGAAGGACACATGCCGGCCAGCCTAAGTGTTCTAGAGCAGTAGCAAGCTACCATGGCTCAGCGGTAACACTAGGAGACATTTCCCGGTAAGAGAGGCTACTAAAGATAAACAACTAGATAGTCAGATCCCACACATACCAAGCATTTCAATCACACACACAGTATGCTCGATATGTGCAAATACAACGAAGCATCACAACATGACTCTACGACACAAGTACTTTATTCATTAGGCTCCGAGGAGCGAGATATTACAAACATGGGTCTCATGACCCAACACTCAGAGCATACAAGTCAAAGCACAAGCGGAAGCTATCATGTCTGAGTACAGACATCTATAAATGAAAAAGGCTGAGAAGCCTGACTATCTATCAGATCCTGCCGGGGCACAAGATCGTAGCTGAGGTATCAAGCTAAACGTCGAAGTCCACATGAAACTACTAGCGAGACCGAAGTCTCTCTGCAAAACATAAAATAGGCAAACGTGAGTACAAATGTACCCAGCAAGACTTACATCAGAACTATCTACATATGCATCATTATCAACAAAGGGGTGGTGGGGTTTAACTGCAGCAAGCCAGCTTTGACTCGGTGGCTATCCTAAACTACGACTGCAATGTAACTCTTTTGAGGTGGCGCACACGAGTCCACATATTCACCATATCAATACACCACTATGGAATCGCTCCCGTCTCCCTACGAGAACGCCATCCATAGCACTCACGCTTATCTTGCGTATTTTAGAGTATCCACTTTCACTTGTCTATGAACTGATATAAGCAACCCAGAGGTCCTTTTCCGTGGACACGGCTATTCGAATAGATTAGGTTAACCCTGCAGGGGTGTACTTCTTCACACACGCTCTCACCACTTACCGCCGTTTACACGACATGTACTCGGCAACCTTCAAGCGGAAGCCCAACGTGGGTGTCGGCCACGGCCTGCCTAAACACTCAAGTCTCTAGTCCAGGTTTATTGCCTATTCGGGTTCCATCCATGAGGAGATCCGGCCGGAGTTTCGCTCACAGCCCCAAACGATGTGTACAGGGTTCCGTGACACCAAACGGGTGCCCGGTTTACCCGGCCACGTGCCTACCGCATCACAGCCCACCCCTACGGTCAGCGCTGCCCATGGCCTCCGGCATACTACAAACACCAGAAACTACTTGCAACTCCTGGACAGAGGACAAGGGTGATCAAGAAGCCGAGAGGGTCCATTGGTTTCGGGCCCAATGCGTGGTAGTAGCTGAATCATGGATCACAAACACAGAACTCAGTTCCTGAGGACGGCTGCAATGAGACAACCCACCATGTACTCCTACATGGCCTCTCACCGCTACCTTTACCAAATCGTGTTCACACACTTAGCTCTCACACAGTAGGACATGTTCACACGCCTCTGATTCATCCCCGATGAATCAGACCTGACTCAACTCTAAGCAGTAGCAGGCATGACAAACAAACATGAATGAGTAGGCACATCAGGGCTCAAACAACTCCTACTCATGCTAGTGGGTTTCATCTATTTACTGTGGCAATGACAGGTCATGCAAAGGATAAAGGGGTTCAGCTACCGCAGCAAGTAACAGATGAATCGGTGTTGTCCTAATGCAGTAAAAGAGAGCAGGAGCGAGAGAGTAGGATTGTATCGGAATGAACAAGGGGGTTTTGCTTGCCTGGCACTTCTGAAGATAACATTCGGTCTTCATCAGTGTCAACGATCACATCATCGGGTATCACGTCTATCGAGAGGGGACAAATACCGGCAACACAAAAGGGAACACAATCAATGCAATGCACAATATGATGCATGATCATGACATGGCAAAATGAATGTGTTTGAGCTAATGCAACTAGCAACAGATTAAATGAAGTTGGTTTGAATACAAGATTCAAATTCAAACTCCATATGTGATTATTCAAATGCCATTTACTTCATTTGCCCTAAACAGTAGTGATAAGTTGTTCTAACATGCATGAAAATGGTACAGATGGATTCCTTGAATTTTTCTGATAATTTTTCATATATAAATTATTTAATTTGGAGTTATGGTTAATTTTCTATGATTTTTAGAAGTTTTAGGCATTTTCTGGAATTTTCTGATTATAATTAAATCCAGAAAATACTTTATGACATCAGCAGTGCGTCATGCTTGCATCAGCAAGTCAACAGGGCTGCCCCGGGTCAAACCTGACCAGGGGGTCCCATTAGTCAGCGTCACAGGTTAACAGGGGGGTTTATTTTAGTTTAATTAAGGATTAGGGCACTAGGGCCCACATGTCAGTGGCTCTGGGGTTAGATTAGGTGGTGATTAGCTTAGGCTAATCACCTGATAGCGGGGGCCCACCTGTCAGTGTCAGCAGAGGGGGTAGTTAAGATAAAATAATTAAACTAATTAACAGGGGGGGCTGGCCCCACCTGTCATCGACCCAGAGAGGGGGGGGGGTCCCGCCGTGGTCAACGTGGTCAGACCCACCGGCGGCTTGACGCCGGCGAGGCCAGACGCGGTGGTGCGCGTCGGAAACCAGCTACAGGGGCTCTTTTGGCGCGCAGGGAGCAACTACGGGGAGAGGGTGGAGTGGCGCATCCAACGGTGGTGGTGGCGGAGGCTGGGGTGGCCGGAGCTGCCGGCGGCGACCTCTTTTGCGGTTGCCGGAGCTCGGGTGTTCGCGGGACCGGCGCTGCGGTGTGCAAACAAGACGGTGGTCGCGCTAGTTTTACTCTACGGGACGCAACGAGTGCAACGGACGCAGGCGTGGGACCAAAAGGTCACCGGAGCTTCACCGGCGACGAGCCCGTGTGGCGGAGCGTCTCGGCTCCGGTAGAGGGGGCGGCTAGAGCTCGAAATCGAACTTGGGGTTAGGGGGAAACGGAGCAGGGACTCACGGGGATCGTGCAGGGAGGGTCAGCGAGCTCGGGGGCGCGCCGGAGTGGCCGAATTCGACGGAGAAGATCCTCGGCGGCCGGCGAGGGGGAAAACGTCGGGGGCGGTGTTCCGGGGCTCTTCTGGTCGCGTGAGACGATGAGGAGGACGAGGGAGGACTTGCGGAGCTCTGGGAGGCGTCGGGGAGGCGAGAGGGGGATGGTGGCCGCGGCGAACGGCGTCGGTGGCGACGGCTGTGTTCGGGTTCGGGCGAGAGAGAAAGAGCAGAGGGGC
>NW_025230761.1:12271-13062 GCF_018294505.1 Triticum aestivum
AATTCGACGGAGAAGATCCTCGGCGGCCGGCGAGGGGGAAAACGTCGGGGCGGCGTTCCGGGGCTCTTCTGGTCGCGTGAGACGACGAGGAGGACGAGGGAGGACTTGCGGAGCTCTGGGAGGCGTCGGGGAGGCGAGAGGGGGATGGTGGCCGCGGCGAACGGCGTCGGTGGCGACGGCTGTGTTCGGGTTCGGGCGAGAGAGAAAGAGCAGAGGGGCGGGGGCTCGAGGAAGAGTGAGAGGGGTCCGAGGGGGCTGCGTGGCGTCGCGGGAGGGAACCAGGGGAGGAGGAGGCAGCCAGGCAGGGAGGAGGTGGCCGGGGCGCGTGGCCGCGCGCGCCGGGCGCGTGCCCGGGTCCTTCTAGCGAGGGAAGAAGACGACAGGGGGGGTAGCGGTGGCGGGCTGGGCCAGCGGGAGGAGCTGGGCCGGGCAGGTAAGCAGGTAAGTGGCCCAGGTGGCCGTCTCCCTTTTTATTTTTGCTCTGTTTTATTTTTTAATCATTGTTTTCTATTTGTTTCAATCTGTTTTGATTTAGTTCAAACACTAAATCATTTTTGTTTCTTCCAATAATTTTTGCAGGGACTGAAAGTAATATTCTAGAGCCCCTCACAAAATATCAGAATTATTGAAGCATTAAAAATATATATAACATATATTTGCTCCAACTCAAATACAATATATATTAGTTCAAAGATCCAAAATGACATGGAAAAATGTGCATCATCTCTGGTTACTGTTTCCAGCATTTTTCCAAAGATGATGAACATTTTTGAAAGCCACTTGGATTGACT
>NW_025230762.1:0-898 GCF_018294505.1 Triticum aestivum
ATTTTACACTAGAGTTGAACTAGCTCTATAACCTAGTTCAAATCATTTTACACTAGAGTTGAACTAGCTCTATAAGCTTGTACAAATAATTTTACACAAGAGTTGAACTACCTCTATAAGCTAGTTCAAATAATTTTACACTAGCGTTGAACTAGCTCTATAGCCTAGTACAAATAGTTTTACACCAGAGTTGAACTAGCTCTATAAGCTTGTACAAATAATTTTAGACTAGAGTTGAACTAGCTCTATAGGTTAGTTCAAATAATTTTACACTTGAGTTGAACTAGCTCTATAAGATAGTTCAAATAATTTTACACTAGAGTTAAACTAGCTCTATAGCCTAGTACAAATAATTTTACACTAGAGTTGAACTAGCTCTATAAGCTCGTACAAATAATTTTACAGTAGAGTTGAACTAGCTTTATAAGCTAGTTCAAATAATTTTAAACTAGAGTTGAACTAGCTCTATAAGCTAGTTCAAATAATTTTACACTGGAGTTGAACTAGCTCTATAAGCTGGTACAAATAATTTTACAGTAGAGTTGAACTAGCTCTATAGTCTAGTACAAATAATTTTACACTAGAGGTGAACTAGCTCTATAAGCTAGTTCAAATAATTTTACACTAAAGTTGAACTAGCTCTATAAGCTAGTTCAAATAATTTTACACTAGAGTTGAACTAGCTCTATAAGCTTGTACAAATAATTTTACACTAGAGTTGACTAGCTCTATAGTCTAGTACAAATAAGTTTACACTAGAGTTGAACTAGGTCTATAAGCTAGTTCAAATAATTTTACACTAGAGTTGAACTAGCTCTATAGCATAGTACAAATAAATTTACACTAGAGTTGAACTAGCTCTATAAGCTTGTACAAATAATTTTACACTAGAGTTGAC
>NW_025230762.1:8267-9733 GCF_018294505.1 Triticum aestivum
ACAAATAAATTTACACTAGAGTTGAACTAACTCTATAAGCTTGTACAAATAATTTTACACTAGAGTTGACTAGCTCTATAGTCTAGTACAAATAATTTTACACTAGAGTTGAACTAGCTCTATAAGCTAGTTCAAATAATTTTACACTAGAGTTGAACTAGCTCTATAGCCTAGTTCATATAATTTTACACTAGAGTTGAACTAGCTCTATAAGCTTGTACAAATAATTTTACACTAGAGTTGAACTAGCTCTATAGCCTAGTACAAATAATTTTACACTAGAGTTGAACTAGCTCTATAAGCTAGTTCAAATAATTTTACCCTAGAATTGAACAAGTTCTATAAGCTAGTTCAAATACTTTTACACTTGAGTTGAACTAGCTCTATAAGCTTGTACAAATAATTTTACACTAGAGTTGAACTAGCTCTATAAGCTACTTCAAATAATTTTACACTAGAGTTGAACTAGCTCTATAAGCTAGTTCAAATAATTTTCCACTAGAGTTGAACTAGCTCTATAACCTAGTTCAAATAATTTTACACTAGAGTTGAACTAGCTCTATAGCCTGGTACAAATAATTTACACTAGAGTTGAACTAGATCTATAAGCTTGTACAAATAATTTTATACTGGAGTAGAACTAGCTCTATAAGCTTGTACAAATAATTTTACACTAGAGTTGACTAGCTCTATAGTCTAGTACAAATAATTTTACACTACTGTTGAACTAGCTCTATAACCTAGTTCAAATAATTTTACACTAGAGTTGAAGTAGCTCTATAAGCTTGTACAAATAATTTTACAGTATAGTTGAACTAGGTCTATAAGCTAGTTCAAATAATTTTACACTAGAGTTGAACTAGCTCTATAGCCTAGTACAAATAATTTTACACTAGAGTTGAACTTGCTCTATAAGCTGGTACAAATAATTTTACACTACAGTTGACTAGCTCTATAGTCTAGTGCAAATAATTTTACACTAGAGTTGAACTAGCTCTATAAGCTAGTTCAAATAATTTTACACTAGAGTTGAACTAGCTCTGTAGCCTAGTACAAATAATTTTACACTAGAGTTGAACTAGCTCTATAAGCTAGTTCAAATAATTTTACACTAGAGTTGAACTAGCTCTATAACCTAGTTCAAATAATTATCCACTAGAGTTGAACTAGCTCTATAACCTAGTTCAAATAATTTTACACTAGAGTTGAACTAGCTCTATAGCCTGGTACAAATAATTTACACTAGAGTTGAACTAGATCTATAAGCTTGTACAAATAATTTTATACTGGAGTAGAACTAGCTCTATAAGCTTGTACAAATAATTTTACACTATAGTTGACTAGCTCTATAGTCTAGTTCAAATAATTTTACACTAGAATTGAACAAGTTCTATAAGCTAGTTCAAATACTTTTACACTTGAGTTGAACTAGCTCTATAAGCTTGTACAAATAATTTTACACTAGA
>NW_025230762.1:9987-10627 GCF_018294505.1 Triticum aestivum
ACACTAGAGTTGAACTAGATCTATAAGCTTGTACAAATAATTTTATACTGGAGTAGAGCTAGCTCTATAAGCTTGTACAAATAATTTTACACTATAGTTGACTAGCTCTATAGTCTAGTTCAAATAATTTTACACTAGAATTGAACAAGTTCTATAAGCTAGTTCAAATACTTTTACACTTGAGTTGAACTAGCTCTATAAGCTTGTACAAATAATTTTACACTAGAGTTGAACTAGGTCTATAAGCTAGTTCAAATAATTTTACACTAGAGTTGAACTAGCTCTATAGCATAGAACAAATAAATTTACACTAGAGTTGAACTAACTCTATAAGCTTGTACAAATAATTTTACACTAGAGTTGACTAGCTCTATAGTCTAGTACAAATAATTTTACACTAGAGTTGAACTAGCTCTATAAGCTAGTTCAAATAATTTTACACTAGAGTTGAACTAGCTCTATAGCCTAGTTCATATAATTTTACACTAGAGTTGAACTAGCTCTATAAGCTTGTACAAATAATTTTACACTAGAGTTGAACTAGCTCTATAGCCTAGTACAAATAATTTTACACTAGAGTTGAACTAGCTCTATAAGCTAGTTCAAATAATTTTACCCTAGAATTGAACAAGTTCTATAA
>NW_025230762.1:10637-11034 GCF_018294505.1 Triticum aestivum
TTCAAATAATTTTACACTAGAGTTGAACTAGCTCTATAAGCTAGTTCAAATAATTTTCCACTAGAGTTGAACTAGCTCTATAACCTAGTTCAAATAATTTTACACTAGAGTTGAACTAGCTCTATAGCCTGGTACAAATAATTTACACTAGAGTTGAACTAGATCTATAAGCTTGTACAAATAATTTTATACTGGAGTAGAACTAGCTCTATAAGCTTGTACAAATAATTTTACACTAGAGTTGACTAGCTCTATAGTCTAGTACAAATAATTTTACACTACTGTTGAACTAGCTCTATAACCTAGTTCAAATAATTTTACACTAGAGTTGAAGTAGCTCTATAAGCTTGTACAAATAATTTTACAGTATAGTTGAACTAGGTCTATAAGCTAGTTC
>NW_025230762.1:11052-11929 GCF_018294505.1 Triticum aestivum
TACACTAGAGTTGAACTAGGTCTATAAGCTAGTTCAAATAATTTTACACTAGAGTTGAACTAGCTCTATAGCATAGTACAAATAAATTTACACTAGAGTTGAACTAACTCTATAAGCTTGTACAAATAATTTTACACTAGAGTTGACTAGCTCTATAGTCTAGTACAAATAATTTTACACTAGAGTTGAACTAGCTCTATAAGCTAGTTCAAATAATTTTACACTAGAGTTGAACTAGCTCTATAGCCTAGTTCATATAATTTTACACTAGAGTTGAACTAGCTCTATAAGCTTGTACAAATAATTTTACACTAGAGTTGAACTAGCTCTATAGCCTAGTACAAATAATTTTACACTAGAGTTGAACTAGCTCTATAAGCTAGTTCAAATAATTTTACCCTAGAATTGAACAAGTTCTATAACCTAGTTCAAATACTTTTACACTTGAGTTGAACTAGCTCTATAAGCTTGTACAAATAATTTTACAGTAGAGTTGAACTAGGTCTATAAGCTAGTTCAAATAATTTTACACTAGGGTTGAACTAGCTCTATAGCATAGTACAAATAAATTTACACTAGAGTTGAACTAGCTCTATAAGCTTGTACAAATAATTTTACACTAGAGTTGACTAGCAATATAGTCTAGTACAAATAATTTTACACTAGATTTGAACTAGCTCTATAAGCTAGTTCAAATAATTTTACACTAGAGTTGAACTAGCTCTATAAGCTAGTTCAAATAATTTTACACTGGAGTTGAACTAGCTCTATAAGCTTGTACAAATAGTTTTACAGTAGAGTTGAACTAGCTCTATAGTCTAGTATAAATAATTCTACACTAGAGTTGAACTAGCTCTATAAGCTAGTTCAAATAATT
>NW_025230762.1:12044-13062 GCF_018294505.1 Triticum aestivum
CTCTCTATAAGCTTGTACAAATAATTGTACACTAGAGTTGAACTAGCTGTATAGTCTAGTACAAATAATTTTACACTAGAGTTGAACTAGCTCTGTAAGCTACTTCAAATAATTTTACACTAGAGTTGAACTAGCTCTATAAGCTAGTTCAAAAATTTTTACACTAGAGTTGAACTAGCTCTATAAGCTTGTACAAAAAAATTTACACTAGAGTTGACGTTGCTCTATAGGCTAGTACAAATAATTTTACACTAGAGTTGAACTAGCTCTATAAGCTAGTTCAAATAATTTTACACTAGAGTTGAACTAGCTATATAATCTAGTTCAAATAATTTTACACTAGAGTTGAACTAGCTCTATAGCCTAGTACAAATAATTTTACAATAGAGTTGAACTAGCTCTATAAGCTTGTACAAATAATCTTACACTAGAGTTGAACTAGCTCTATAGCCTAGTACAAATCATTTTACACTAGAGTTGAACTAGCTCTATAAACTTGTACAAATAATTTTACACTAGAGTTGAACTAGCTCTATAATCTAGTACAAATAATTTTACACTAGACTTGAACTAGCTCTATAAGCTACTTCGAATAATTTTGCACTAGAGTTGAACTAGCTCTATAATCTAGTACAAATAATTTTACACCTGACTTGAACTAGCTCTATAAGCTACTTCAAATAATTTTACACTAGAGTTGAACTAGCTCTATAAGCTAGTTCAAATAATTTTACACTAGAGTTTAACTAGCTTTATAAGTTTGTACAAATAATTTTACACTAGAGTTGAACTAGCTCTATAAGCTACTTCAAATAATTTTACACTAGAGTTGAACTAGCTCTTTAACCTAGTACAAATAACTTTACACTAGAGTTGAACTAGCTCTATAAGCTTGTACAAATAATTTTACACTAGAGTTGACCTTGCTCTATAAGCTTGTAAAAATAATTTTACACTATAGTTGAACTCGCTCTATAAGCTAGTTCAAATAATTTTACACTAGAGTTGAAGTAGCTCT
>NW_025230763.1:0-669 GCF_018294505.1 Triticum aestivum
TAGGGTTTCAGTGGTGTCACGTGCTCGTCTCGGCGTCCGTCGTTGCTACCGCGACGACGTCTGCCTCGACTCGCGCTATGCTAAGACAGGGCGGCAGTGGTGTCACGTGCTCGTCTTGGCGTCCATCGTCGCTACCGCGATGTAGTCCGCCTCGACTCGCATTACGCTAAGACACGGTGGTAGTGGTGTCACGTGCTCGTCTCGGCGTCCGTCGTCACTACCGCGACGACGTCTGTCTCGACTCGCGTTACGCTAAGACAGGGTGGCAGTGGTGTCACGTGCTCGTCTCGGCGTCCGCCGTCGCTACCGCGATGATATCCGCCTCAACTCGCGTTACGCTAAGACATGGAGGTAGTGGTGTCACGTGCTCGTCTCGGCGTCCGTCGTCGCTACCACGATGACGTCCGCCTCGACTCGCGTTACACTAAGACAGGGAGGCAGTGGTGTCACGTGCTCTTCTCGGCATCCGTCGTTGCTGCCGCGACGACGGACGCCGAGACTCGCGTTACACTAAGACAGGGAGGCAGTTGTGTCACGTGCTCGTCTCGGCGTCCAGCGTCTCTACCGCGACGACGTCCGCCTCGACTCGCGTTACGCTAAGACAGGGAGGCAGTGGTGTCACGTGCTCGTCTCGGCGTCCGTCGTCGCTACCGCGACGACGTCCGCCTC
>NW_025230763.1:2736-3244 GCF_018294505.1 Triticum aestivum
TTACACTAAGACAGGGAGGCAGTGGTGTCACGTGCTCTTCTCGGCATCCGTCGTCGCTACCGTGACGATGGACGCCGAGACTCGCGTTACACTAAGACAGGGAGGCAGTTGTGTCACGTGCTCGTCTCGGCGTCCATCGTCTCTACCGCTATGACGTCCGCCTCGACTCGTGTTATGCTAAGACAGGGAGGCAGTGGTGTCACGTGCTCGTCTCGGTGTTCGTCGTCGCTACCACGACGACGTCCGCCTCGACTCGCGCTACGCTAAGACAAGGTGGCAGTGGTGTCACGTGCTCGTCTCGGCGTCCGTCGTCGCTACCGCGACGACGTCCGCCTTGACTCGTGCTATGCTAAGACAGGGTGGATGTGGTCTCACATGCTCGTCTCGGCGTCCGTCATCGCTACCGCGACGATGTCCGCCTCGACTCGCGTTATGCTAAGACAGGGAGGCAATGATGTCACGTGCTCATCTCGGCGTCTGTCGTCGCTACCGCGACGACGTCCGCCTC
>NW_025230763.1:4525-5232 GCF_018294505.1 Triticum aestivum
CGCCTCGACTCGCGTTACCCTAAGATAGACAGGGTGGCAAGGGTGTCACGTGCTCGTCTCGGCATCCGTCCTCGCTACCGCGACGATGTCCGCCTCGAGTCGCGTTACCCTAAGATAGACAGGGTGGCAGTGGTGTCACGTGCTCGTCTCGGCGTCCATCATCGCAACCGCGACGACGTCCGCCTCGACTCGCGTTACCCTATCATAATTTTATTAAACAAAAATTAACGTAGTGAATTGAATTGATCCATAGCTTTTTGGTTGAATAGAAATGTTCAATGTTCATTAAATTGATCTACTATGAACAAGATTTAAAATTAATAAGAAAATTTCAAAACAAGAACATATGTATAGAAATAAACAACTTTGGAATTCATGAAATTTCCTGAAAAACAAGAACATTTTCTGAAATATCTGATATTTAAAAAAAATAGGAACATTTTTGGTGTCAATTTGACGTGACATGCTAGACCACGTCCGCCTCGACTTCTAAGAGAGGGTGGCAGTGGTGTCACGTGCTCGTCTCGGCGTCCGGCGTCGCTACCGCGACGACGTCCGCCTCGACTCGCGTTACCCTAAGATATACAGGGTGGCCCTGGTGTCACGTGCTCGTCTCGGCGTCCGTCGTCGCTACCGCGACGACGTCCGCCTCGACTCGCGTGACCCTAAGATAGACAGGGTGGCCCTGGTGTCACGTGCTCGTCTCG
>NW_025230763.1:9746-10251 GCF_018294505.1 Triticum aestivum
GTCATGTGCTCGTCTCGGCGTCCGTCGTCGCTACCGCGACGACGTCCGCCTCGACCCGCGTTACGCTTAGACAGGGCCGCAGTGGTGTCACTTGCTCGTCTCGGTGTCCGTCGTCGCTACCGCGATGACGTCCGCCTCGACTCGCGTTACGCTAAGACAGGGAGGCAGTGGTGTCACGTGCTCCTCTCGGCGTCCGTCGTTGCTACTGCGACGACGTTTGCCTCGACTCGCGTTACGCTAAGACAGGGAGGCATTGGTGTCACATGCTCGTCTCGGCGTCCGTCGTCGCTACCGCGACGACGACCGCTTCAACTCGCGTTACGCTAAGACAGGGAGGCCGTGGTGTCACGTGCTCGTCTCGGCATCCGTCGTCGCTACCGCGATGACGTCCGCCTCGACTCGCGTTACGCTAAGACAGGGAGGGAGTGGTGTCACGTGCTCCTCTCGACATCCGTCGTCGCTACCGCGACGACGTCCGCCTCAACTCGCGTTACGCTAAGACAGG
>NW_025230763.1:12523-13052 GCF_018294505.1 Triticum aestivum
CGTCGTCGCTACCGCGACGATGTCCGCCTCGACTCGCGTTATGCTAAGACAGGGTGGCAGTGGTGTCACGTGCTCCTCTCGGCGTCCGTCGTCGCTACCGGGACGATGACCGCCTCGACTCGCGTTACGCTAAGACAGGGAGGCAGTGGTGTCACGTGCTCCTCTCGGCGTCCGTCGTTGCTACCGCGATGACGTCCGCCTTGACTCGCGCTACGCTAAGACAGGGTGGCAATGGTGTCACGTGCTCGTCTCGGCGTCCGTTGTCGCTACCGCGACGATGTCCGCCTCGACTCGCATTACGCTAAGACAGGGTGGCAGTGGTGTCACGTGCTCGTCTCGGCGTCCGTCGTCGCTACCGCGACGACATCCGCCTCGACTCGCGTTACGCTAAGACAGGGAAGCAGTGGTGTCACGTGCTCCTCTCGGCGTCCGTCGTCGCTACCGCGATGATGTCCGCCTCGACTCGCGTTACGCTAAGACAGGGTGGCATTGGTGTCACGTGCTCGTCTCGGCGTCTGTCGTCGCTACC
>NW_025230764.1:0-1988 GCF_018294505.1 Triticum aestivum
GAAAATGTGGATGAGACTAATCGGCCGGTAGTCATAGAGAGATCTCGCGTCCGCACGCTTTGGGACAAAGTGAGTAGCGCCTCGTTGAGATTTTGAAAGCTTCACTCATTCATGGAGTATAGCTTGTCGAAAGCTTCACAGAAGTCGTGCTTGATCATGTCCCAACAAGCAACTAGGAACTCGGAGGTGAAGCCATCGGGGCCGGGCGCCTTGCCGGCCAGCAGGCTTTTGATGGCGCCCCAGATCTCGTCATCGGTGAATGGCGCGTCAAGCACAAGCAGGTCGAACTGCAGAACTTGGAGAGCATGGAGATCAAGCGTGATATCGCGCTCTCCAGCGGTGCCGAGCACCTCGGAGAAGTGGTCGAAGGCGGCGTCAACCATGGCGTCATGATCGGTGACGGTGTTGGAGCCCACCTGGAGGCTCGTCGTGGGCCGAATGGATCTTGTAGTAGGATAGCACGGCGTCATCGCTACGTAGCCAGGAAAGGCGCACCCGCTGCCGTGCAATAGATCTCTCGAGGGAGGCGAGGCCTAGGTACGAAGCCTTGAGCTTCCGGCGCAGCCAAGTCTCGAGGTGGGAGAGTGTTTGTGACGCCCCCGATTCAATCATACACTAATCATACACGCAAACATGTACGATCAAGATCAGGGACTCACGGGAAGATATCACAACACAACTCTAAAATAAAATAAGTCATACAAGCATCATAATACAAGCCAGGGGCCTCGAGGGCTCGAATACAAGTGCTCGATCATAGACGAGTCAGCGGAAGCAACAATATCTGAGTACAGACATAAGTTAAACAAGTTGCCATAAGATGGCTAGCACAAACTGGGATACAGATCGAAAGAGGCGCAGGCCTCCTGCCTGGGATCCTCCTAAACTACTCCTGGTCGTCGTCAGCAGCCTGCACGTAGTAGTAGGCACCTCCAGTGTAGTAGGAATCATCGTCGACGGTGGCGTCTGGCTCCAGGGCTCCAGGGCTCCAGCATCTGGTTGCGAAAACCAGGTAAAAAGAAAAGGGGGAAAAGAGGGGGGAAAGCAACCGTGAGTACTCATCCAAAGTACTCGCAAGCAAGGAGCTACACTACATATGCATGGGTATATGTGTAAAGGGCCATATCGGTGGACTGAACTGCAGAATGCCAGAATAAGAGGGGGATAGCTAATCCTGTCAAAGACTACGCTTCTGGCCACCTCCATCTTGCAGCATGTAGAAGAGAGTAGATTGAAGTCCTCCAAGTAGCATCGCATAGCATACTCCTACCCGGCGATCCTCCCCTCGTCGCCCTGTGGAAAAGCGATCACTGGGTTGTCTGTGGAACTTGTCTGGGTCTGTTTTATTAAGTATCTGGTTCTAGTTGTCATAAGGTCAAGGTATAACTTCGGGTCGTCCTTTTACCTAGGGACACGGCTATTTGAATAGATAAAACTTCCCTGCATTGGTGCACCACATAACCCAACACGCTCGATCCCATTTGGCTGGACACACTTTCCTGGGTCATGCCCGGCCTCGAAAGATCAACATGTCGTAGCCCCACCTAGGCACAACAGAGAGGTCAACACGCCGGTCTAAATCCTATGCGCGCAGGGGTCTGGGCCCATCGTCCATTGCACACCTGCACATTGCAAGGGCGGCCGGAAGCAGACCTAGCAACCTCCATTACAAAGGAAGTCACGTTACGCGGTCCAATCTGGCGCGCGCCGCTCCGTTGCTGACGTCAAGAAGGCTTCGGCTGATACCACGACGTTGAGTGCCCATATCTTTCCCGCGTAGTTGGTTAGTGCGTATAGGCCAGTGGCCAGACTCAGATCAGATACCAAGATCTTGTTAAGCATGTTATTATGAAGTAACCGCAAACGTCGACCAGGGCCAGGCCCACCTCTCGCCTAGGTGGTCTCAACCTGCCCTGTCGCTCCGCCACATAGTAACAGTCGGGGGCCGTCGAGAACCCAGGCCCACCTCTACCGGGATGGAGCCACCT
>NW_025230764.1:2145-2495 GCF_018294505.1 Triticum aestivum
TCCTTCCAGCCCCCACATCGGAATCACTTGCGGGTACTCAACGAGCTGACCCGACTTTAGTCACCATCTGTATAGTATGTATATATGTATAGTATATACCCGTGATCACCTCCCAAGTGATCACGGCCCGATAGTATAGCAAGGCAGACTGACAAGAATGTAGGGCCAATGATGATAAACTAGCATCCTGTACTAAGCATTTAGGATTGCGGGTAAGGTATCAACGACTATAGAAACAATGACAGGCTATGCAACGGAATAGGAGTAACCGAACAGTAACATGCTACACTACTCTAATGCAAGCAGTATAGATAAGAATAGGCAATATCTGGTGATCAAGGGGGGGGGGG
>NW_025230764.1:2704-4116 GCF_018294505.1 Triticum aestivum
GGGGGGGGGGGCTTGCCTGGTTGCTCTGGCAAGAAGGAGGGGTCGTGAACTCCGTAGTCGAACTGGGCAGCAGCAGCGTCGGTCTCGTAGTCTACCTGAGAGAAGAGGGGGAAGAAACAGTAAATACAATGCAAACATAAGCATGACGATGCATGACATGACAATGAGCGGGGTTAGGTGTGCCCTAATGTGGTAGTAGGTGATACCGGCGAAAGGGGGAAACATGCGGGAAAGTATTCCCGGTGTTTTGCATTTCTGGACAAATGAACAGATGGGGAAATTTGTGTGTTCTCTATGCTAGGGATGCGTGGCGGACGAATGGGCTACGTATCTAGATTCGTCTCGTCGTTCTGAGCAACTTTCATGTACAAAGTTTTTCCATCCGAGCTACGGTTTATTTTATATTAATTTTTAAAGTTTTAAATCATTTTCTAAATTATTATTATTAAATTAATTCGAAATTAGTATTATTGCATCAGCATGACATCAGCATGACGTCAGCAGTCAACAGAGGGGTTGACTGGTCAATCTGGCACGTGGGTCCCACTGGTCATAGACTCAGGTTTAACTAAACCGGGTTAATTAGACTAACTAAGTGATTAGGCTAATTTATTTTAATTCTATTAGTTAAACATGATTAATTAACTTAATTAACTCATTAATTAATCAATTAATTAATAATTTATTTATTCTAACATTCTTTTTATTCTCTCTTTTTTTAACAAAATCGTTCTAGGGGCGGGGCCCCCTAGTCATTGGCCTAGGGGCCTTAACGGGTCGGGAGAAACAGGCACGAGCGCTAGCCCGCGGGGCATGGTTGCGGGCAACGGGCGCCTGGGCGCGCGCTCGCCGGCAGGGAGTGCTGCGAGGTGAGGCCAGCGGCCAGGGTGGTGCTCGCGCGTGGGTGCGGGCAGGGGGGAGTGAGGGCGCGCCGACCGTGGGCGGTGTGCGACCCGGCGTGGCGAGGCATGGCCCTGGCACAGCCAGGCATGGCCACGGGCAAAACCACAGCGCGGCCGGGCGCATCGGCGAGGCAGGGGGCGGCCAAGGCGGCAGCAGTGGGGCAGTCCGGCAACGGCGGTGAACGACGGGCGCGGCTAAGCAGCAGTGGCAACAATAGCACCTAGCGATGGAAGCAAGCAGAAGGAAACGCGGGAGGGGGTTCGGGGTCCTCACCCCACGTTGCAGGGCTCAGCGGCGAGGCTCGGTGGAGCCGTCGAGGGGGAGGCGAGGACGAGCAGTCCGGCGAGGGGGAGGATGGGGACGAGCGACGGTGACGATGTGGTCAAGGCGGAGAGGCTCTGGCGAGGTGGCTCTCCAGGCGGCGGCGACAGGCGCGCTCGATCCAGTCGCATGGTCGTCGGGGGCGGGGACGTGGTCGCCCCGATCCCGATCTGGATCGGGGGAGTGGG
>NW_025230764.1:5451-7183 GCF_018294505.1 Triticum aestivum
TTTTTTTTCTGTTTTCATTTATAGTTTCTTTTATTTTAGTTTTATAAAATACCAAGTGAGCACCTAAATTAGTATTACTAATCAATCCACTGCCACAATTATTTTGGCACACTACTAATTTAGTTTTATTATTATAAATTGATAAAGGCATTTAATTAATTGTTTTTGCTGTCATTTCTATTACTTTAGTGCATTTAAATATTTTGTTAAAAGATAATTTATTAACCATCATTTACTATGGATTATTTGACACATTAGGAACAATTTAGTGTTGACTTTTGAAAACTTTAATTGTTTTAACTTAAATTCATCATTTGAATTTGAATCGTTTCGAACTAACGCGAGATTATCAATAGTAACCGAGGTGATGTGGCATTGTTAACGTGGGATAACTTTAACCTAATTATCCAGGCATCACAGTGTTCTGGAGTCTTGCGCTGCGTCAAGGCGCGCGATGAGCTCCCGCGCGACCTTGAGCTGCAAGGAAACGTTGCCAATCATGCGCGCACTCCATCGCTGCAGTTGGCTCGCCGTAGCCTTAAGACGTGTCACGATCCTTCTGAAAGGGTCGGCGTCAGGCGTAGTGGAAGTCCAGGCCTTCGAAACCACATCATGGAAGCCCTAAAGCCTCGGCCAGAATCTCTCAAAGTGAAGCGTCTAGCCCCGGGTGGCCGCACCGCACAGTCAACCAGGAGCAGGCACTGGTCCGAGGCTGCCGAAGAGAGGCACTGAAGGAGGCAGTGTGGGTGAGCACTCTCCCATCCTGAGGTGCAGAGGATGCGGTCGTTGCGGACTAGGGTCGGGTTGTCGCGCTCGTTAGACCAAGTATAACGGTGGCCGTGCATGTATAGGTCGGGGAGCTCCTCATCGGCGATGAAACGTCGAAATCTACCCATGACGTGGTGGTTCAGATTTACATTGCTCTTCTCGGCCGCCGAGACAATCATGTTGAAGTCACCACCAAGGAGCCACGGGCCAATGCGGGATTCACGCACATCATGCAGCTCGGCCTGGAACTCGAGCTTGGCCTCGTCGTCCTGTGGTCCATAGACCCCGGTGATCCACCAATAGCCATCACCAGCCGGAGGGGTAACGAGTCGTAACATGGTGCGTGCCGACAAGTGGATTCGAGAGGGAGAGGTCTGATCATCGCCAGGCGAGCAAGATGCCCCCACGGGTGCCGGTAGCGGGGAGGAAGAAGTAATCCTCGAAGAGTGGACCAAGCGTATCAAGCACGATGGAGTCGGTGACAAGCGCTAGTTTAGTTTCTCGCAGACAGACGATGGACGAGGTGGCAGCGGCGATCACGCTGCGAACATCCGTTCATTTGGCACCGGAGTTGAGACCAGGAACGTTCCAGAAGATGGCTTTAAAGTTGTAATCCATGAAAAAGAAGATATAAGCGTTGGGGTTACAATCTCAACAGCGCTAAGCTGCGCGCTCGCCGCGCGGGTGGTCGCACGCGCGGGTGGTCGCAGGTAGCGTGGTCGGGAGCTGCCAACCAAAGAAGTCTGCGAAGGTTTGTAAGACGTCTACGGCCAGTGGCCGCTCGAAGAGGAGGGCATACTTGTCAAGAACGTCGCTGGAGATGGGGGAATCATCGTCCTCGATGAGGCCAAGGCACCGGAGGAGAACCCGTTTAGCTTTCATCTCCGAACTGAGACCAAGATCGGCTTGGGCGGTCCGAAAACTGCGCCGTTGCGTGAAGTTAGCTAGTAGTTCTTTCCTTCGA
>NW_025230764.1:10566-13031 GCF_018294505.1 Triticum aestivum
GGCGTGGTCGGAGTGGCCGACGCCGAGGGCGGTGGACGCTGGGGCCGGAGTGGCCGCCGGCATGGGAGCGCGGAACAATGCTATTTTATTCGGTCCAAAACTATGTTATTTGATTCAAACTATGCAATCATGCAAAAAATAGGGGGGCCAGGCAGCCACGCCGACACATTTGAGCCGGCACGTTGTGCGCCCTGCCGACCTATATCTAAAATAGGACGGATGCCGGCCGGGCGGCCGATCTAATCGAACAAAAAAGAAAAAAATAGTTATCCGTTTTAGGTCGCCCTATTAAAATTGCTCTTACCGGACCGTGACTATATGGATCTACCCGTATACATTCACATGATTAGATTGGATGACATGCGTCACAATGTGGGGCCCAGCACATCATGGTGTGACGTCCGACATTTTCTTGCAGGTGACGTACACGATTTAAATCGTGCTGTTCTGTTTGACTCCTCGCCCTCATCATACAAAATTTAAATCGGCACATGCGCCCGGTCCAAAACCACATGTAGCTTACCAACTTCACCGAGAAGCAAGCGACTGAGAATCGGAGATTCATATATTTCTACCTGGAATTTTTTTTTTGCGGGAGATTCTACCTGGAAATTAGCCAAGCGAAGCCGTAAATATATTTATTTCTTTTTTTTTGCGAAGGGAACAAAATCATTATTTAAATAGAGTTATTACACTCAAGTTGACATAGAGTCTCAACATCCTCAGGCGCACAACGCAACCAGACAGCTGTTTAGGGAGAGAGCGACCCATGCGAGCTAGTACATGACTAGCTTTGTTCTGGGCACGTCCTACGAGCTTTATTTCATGTGTTCTAGAGCTCAGTAATTGCTTAATGTCATTCACCATAGCAGCAGCCGGGGATCTATCAGGAGCTTGGGAAGTAATCATGCGTGCTGCCGCCATGCAGTCCGTCTCGATCAACAGCCGGTCTGTGCTCCTATCCAGTGCGATAGACACCCCTTCCATGATAGCTGCAATCTCAGCTTCAAGCCCACTTGCACAGCGAGGGATGAAACGACATGAGGCAAAGATGATGGCCCCTGTACAGTCTCGAAGAATCATGCCAGCTCCACCTGTACTCTCCTCCTCCAACCATGACCCATCAGTGTTAAGTTTCACCGAGCCCAGTGGCGGTGGTGTCCATCGCTCAGGGGGTTTGTCTCGTAAAAGCATTCCATGTGATTTTTGCTTTCTGTCCCGTCCAACATAGGAGATCACTGTCTTCCCTTTCTCCATATCAGCACTTGGGTGCTGCCATATGTGCAATAATGCATCGATGTAGCCACAAAGGAATCGGCAGGACGCATCAACCGACGGTGCTGGTTTACCATGGTACACCTTATTCCGAACGTACCAGTTTCGCCATAGCGTCATGATGATAGGAAGCCGAACTGCATCCTGACAGCCATCAAGCAAATGAATGATCCATTCTTTGCCTGTGTTGGCGATAGTGTCCACCTTAGGCATTCTCCATATGCCGGCCATAGCCTTCCATAGTAGCTGCGCCAAAGGGCATCTGCATAGGGCATGAAACGAGTCCTCGCATTCCATACCGCAAAGAGCACATGTATCAGAAACCTCAAGTTTTCTTTTCCGTTTGTTTTCAAGGGTGGCCAAAGAATTCGTCGCGACTTGCCAGGCAAAAACGCGTACCTTTGGGGGAGCAGGGCACCCCCGCACTGCCTTCCAGACGGCACGGGTGCCGTCCGGTGCCCTGCTCGTGGCGCACGCGGTGGTGCGAGTATGGTCCTCCAGCGCTAGCTTGTACGCGCTGCGGACACTGAAAACACCTCTCCTGTCGGGTGCCCAAGAGAGGACGTCCTCCAATCGACACGGGCTGGCTTTGATCGCCAAGATGCATTGGACATCTGGGGCCAAGAAGTGTTGTTGCAGAAGATCGGTGCGCCACCGGCCATTTATGTCCAGCCCGCCTAAGCCGGCATGTGCCCCTTGGTGTGATCAGCCGGTACGAAGCTGGCCATGGTAGCCAAGGGTCCCGCCATATGCGGATGTGCTCGCCATTCCCCACTCGCCAGATGAGCCCTTTTTTAAGGAGCTCCAGGCCATGTTGTATGGCATGCCATGTCGGAGATGCGTTCCCTGAAAAAACAGTGTCCTCAAGGGAACCATTAGGGTAGTATTTTGCTTTTAGCACTTGGGAGCATAGCGAGACTGGGTTGATAAGTAGACGCCAAGCTTGCCTCGCTAGGAGGGCTTGGTTGAATAAGCGGAAGTCACGGAAGCCCAATCCACCCTTTCCTTTTGGCTCAATAATTTTATCCCATGCCAACCAGTGAGTTTTCCTCTGTCCTTCCTTTGATCCCCACCAGAAGTTCCTCACAAGTTGCGTGAGATCATCACAAACAGAGCAAGGTAATTTAAACACCCCCATCATATAGGTAGGTATAGCTTGTAGGACAGATTTTACCAAAGTTTCCTTCCCT
>NW_025230765.1:0-1440 GCF_018294505.1 Triticum aestivum
GTTGTTGCTATTGTTGGTGTTGTTGGTGTTGTTGTTGTTGATGTTGTTGTTGTTGGTGTTGTTGTTGTTGTTGTTGTTGTTGTTGTTGTTGTTGTTGTTGCTGGTGTTGTTGGTGCTATTGTTGCTGTTGTTGCTGTTGCTGCTGTTGCTGCTGTTGCTGCTGTTGTTGCTGTTGCTGTTGCTGTTGCTGTTGCTGTTGCTGTTGTTGTTGCTGTTGTTGTTGTTGTTGTTGTTGTTGTTGTTGTTGTTGTTGAGTATGAAGTTGGAGACAGAGTATATCTCAGAGTATCCCCGCTTCGAGGAGTTAAGCGTTTTGGAGTTAAAGGAAAGTTAGCACCCCGTTTCGTTGGACCGTATAAGATTTTGCAACGTATGGGAGAAGTTGCTTATAAGTTGGAATTGCCAGAAGGACTGTCAGGAGTTCATGATGTATTCCATGTTTCTCAGTTGAAGAAATGCCACCCAGAGATAGCAGAGGTACCGTTAAGAGACACAGTGCCACTGGAAGCAATTCAGTTGAAGGATGACTTGACATATGAGGAAAAACCTGTTAAGATTCTCGATTATGCCAGCAGAGTTACCCGCAGCAAAGTTATCAAGTTTTGTAAAGTTCAGTGGAGCCACCACACTGATGATGAAGCCACCTGGGAAAGAGAGGAAGTTTTGCTCAAGGACCACCCTCACCTATTTTCTAGCCAACCCGAATCTCGAGGGCGAGATTCATCTTAAGGGGGTAGGTTTGTAACATCCCAAATTTTCAATTTGGAATGTTATACATTAGGTCATCATGCATACCATGTTTTTCTCGCATTTTCCGATCCTAGAAAATTTCACGCAACTCAAGGACCCTCGGAGAGAGTTGGAAGTTTCATTATTTTCATATTTGGGATTTCTCAAATTTTGAAAATAGGATCATTTGGATTTATTTAATTATCTTCATAACGTTTTCCTATAAAAATTTTGAGAGAGGGAATAATATGACTTTCCCAAATTTAGGAAAAATGAAGATTTAATAAATAAACCCATTTTGGTTTTGCCGGAGTTTTATTTGCGTTTTATTTGCCTTAGGGAAAAATGCGTGTTTTAAAAAAAAATTTGCATTTAGGCCCCGAGTAAAGTTCATTTTGTTCGACTCATTTTTTTAGGAGTCGGGGAAAGTTTACTGTATTAATTTTGGAGTTCGTTTAGATTTTTTTTATTTTGTCGCTCTGCGCGCGAGACCGTTTTAAAAAAAAAAAACTGCAGCGCCTTGGGCCAAAGGCCCAAGCTGCTAGCCGCCGGCCGGCCAAGGCCAAGGCCACCGCGCGCGCACGCACCAAGGGGGCCAGGGAGCCACTCCTTTTTCCTTGTCCTAGTAGGACTCTTTTCCTACTTCGTTTATTCCGTATCTAATCCTAGATCTATTCCTAATCCTAATCTATTTCTTGCCCCCTACCCCAA
>NW_025230765.1:3646-4537 GCF_018294505.1 Triticum aestivum
TGGACTAGCAGATGTAGGGGATGTAGGTGTACCGGTCTACCCCACATGTAAGGTGCTAGTGCTTCTGAAAGACTATGTCTCGGTCATCCGTTTCTCAAACACCATGTAGTGCGAGAAAACAAACGGAGGCGATCGAGTCATGTGGGGAAAAGTGCGCAAACCTCTGCAGAGTAACAAACTAATCATGATTAGCCGTGTCCCCGGTTATGGACATTTTGAGTATCTAGTACTTGAATATCTTTGTGAATCTCAACATGTTACCTCTAATAAAAGCTATTGGGTTTTAATGAGTACTTTTAAATTGGGATTGAGGATGCTGTCAACCATTCTCAATGTTTAACAACCACCATGATAGTTAAACAAAATTATTCCTTTGATGTAGGGAAAAATTGGCTTTTCGCAAAACTGTAACCATAGAGCCTTACCACCAGCCATAATGCATGTAGTATAGGCTTATTGTTTCATTACTCTCTATGTGTTACATTGCCAGCATATTCCATGTGCTGACCCGTTTTCGGGCTGCAACGTTAATGTTGCAGACTTTTCAGACGACGATTGAGGTGCGTTTAGGTCGTGGTTCTATACTCAGTGATGCCGATGGAGTTGATGGACCCATTTATCTTCCGAGTCTTCCGCTGTTATCGAAATTAGATGGCCTTCAGCCATATTTATTGTAATAAGTTCTTTTTGAGCCATCGATGTAATAAGTGTGTGATTGCAACTCTGCTATAAAACCTCGATGTACTGTGTGGTGTCAGCATTACTGATCCAGGGATGACACCGTAGCACAGTAGACGTGATCCATTCGGGTCAGGTCGCTACATGTTGCTGTTGTTGTTGTTGTTGTTGTTGTTGTTGTTGTTGTTGTTGTTGTTGATGTTGCTGTTGCTG
>NW_025230765.1:7585-13030 GCF_018294505.1 Triticum aestivum
CAGTTTTTGCGAAAAGCCAATTTTTCCCTACTTCAAAGGAATAAAATTTATTTAACTATCATGGTGGTTGTTAAACATTGAGAATGGTTGACAGCATCCTCAATCCCAATTAAAAGTACTCATTAAACCCAAACAAATTATAATAAGTAACGTGTTGAGATCAACAGGATAATCCAAGAACTAGATACTCAAAATGTCCATAACCGGGGACACGGCTAATCATGATTAGTTTGTTACTCTGCAGAGGTTTGCGCACTTTTCCCACAAGACTCGATCGCCTCCGTTTGGTTTCTCGCACTACAGGGTGTTTGAGAAGGCGGATGACCGAGACATAGTCTTTCAGAAGCGCTAGCACCTTACATGTGGGGTAAACCGGTACACCTACATCCCCTACATCTGCTAGTCTACCCCGTAAGAGTTCGCACAACTTAGTCAACTATGCTAGAGCCCATAGTAGCATGTGGCTGCACACGGAAGTTTCTAGCATGAAAAATCTTATGATCCCTTTGAGCCTGGGTGGCGGTCCAAAATAAAAACAGGCAAGTCCTGATAGACATCAGGTGCCTCAATCCACCCAGATGTGTGTTTAAGTTGCCACCTTAGATAAACCATTAAAATTATCAATCTCACATCTGTCATGGATATCACTCACTTTCAGTCAATCAATCAAGCAATCAATCAAATCTATCTATTTGTTTATAACATTCCAAAATTTAGAATTTTGGGATGTTACAAACTACCACCCTTAAAATGAATCTCGTCCTCGAGATTCGGAGAGGCTAGAAAGAATAGGTTAGGGTTTGGGGTCTTCTCAAAGTCCATCGATCATCTCCGAGGTCTCGGGTGCTACCACCCTTAGAAACATTGTTACGGTTCCATCAAAACTCATATACTCCATCCTTATCGTTGACAGTGTCAGTCTTCTCAGATAATCTCTTCTCTGGGCTCTTCCGGTAGTGGCATAACCTTTTCCTCAATTCCTTTGTCCTTTCATCTTTGTAAGGTTATCCCGAAACTGGGTCTTCATAGCTGACGGTCTGGCGCCAAGACTAAACAACTATCGATATCTCATGGCGGTCAACAATTTACGGTTTCTCCTGCAGGAAAGGGTCTGGGTTGAACCTCACCGTATAACCTACGGTTGGCAACAACTGCCGTGTACAAGGGAAAAATTACGTATACCATTCTAAGGTTTAACAAGGTTTAATATCGTCGTCTCTCTACTATAGGCAAGTCACTCAGATTTACCATCCCATATAGCAAAGCGAATAATAAGAGTAAGTCGGTATGGTGATCAATCCATCCCGCACCCAAATCATTACCATGTATACAGTTTAGCGAATCTCGCATACTAACACTCGGTCAACCTCACAAGCATTGCATGATTTCTCTTGTCGATGAACCAAGTTCGGAAAATCCATTGATTCTGCAAGCCAAACAAACATCTATCGTTACTTAACAACTCTCAGGTTTTGCGTAAACTCCTATAGAATCGTCGGTTGATACAAGTCGTAACTTCTTCCAGGGTTTTTCCTTCAGCAAGAGTGTGCTTGCTTCTTGGCAGGTCCTGGGGCCTGTGGGTTATGGCCCATCTCATTACTTGTAATCCTTGAACTCATCTTCGGGTAACTGATCATTAGTCCAACTTCCAACTTCCTAGTATTCTTAATCCCATCCAATCGTATGGACTTTCTTCCTTTGGCACCAAACTAGGACATGATTACTCTGACTCATCATGGAGTTTCCATTGATCCATATTTCCAACATCATACCTCCTTTATATCCAATAGCACTTCATCTCTTCATCCTCGTGGGATGTCCCACATACCGTGATAAAACTTATACTTATGAAATCCATACTCTACTTCGTGGAACATCATTATCCTTTCCAGGGTCAAGCGTCCTTACAAGGAAATATTGGCCATCTCTGCATGACACTTCTTCAACTGGGAATCGTGAAACACATCATGAACTCCTGACAGTCCTTCGGGTGACTCCAACTTGTTGGTAACTTCTCCCATACGCTCCAATACGTGGTATGGTCCTACAAACCTCGGGGCTAACTGTCCCTTAATTCCAATCCGTTTAACTCCTCGCAGAGGGAACACATGAAGACATGCTCTGTTTTTCCAATTTCATAGACTACCTCCTTGAGTTTTTTTTTGAGTCTGCATAACTCTTCTGCCTGGACTGAGCTACCTTCAGTCTATCTCGAATCAGCTTAACATTCTCTTCTGACTCCTTGATCACATTTGGTCCAAACAACTGACGGTCTCCAACTTCATCCCACATCAACGGTGTCTGGCTCTTTCTCCCATACAAAGCTTCAAAAAGGGGCCATCTTCAAACTGACTTGGTAGCTATTCTTGAATGAGAAACTCCGCGTGAGGTAAATTATCATCACTACTAGATCCATAATCTAGCGCACACGCTCTCAACATGTCCTCCAAAATCTGATTGACTCTCTTGATTTATCCATCTGTCTGCGGATGAAAGGCTGTACTGAACTCTAGCCTAGTACCCAAAGTCTGGTGCAGCTGATTCCAAAACTTTGAGGTAAACTGCGTTCCTCTACGATGGTCCTCGGAACTCCATGCAGACATACGATCCTTTCTCAAATATATATCTTGGCCAACTTCACACTTGTATAGGTGGTTTTCTCTGGGATAAAGCGAGCCACTTTGATCAAGCGAATAAACTATTACCCAGATAGAATCATATCCCGTTCGGGTTCTGGGAAATCTGGTAATGAAATCCATGCCAAGCTTATCCTGCTTCCATTCAGGTATTAGCATAGGCTGCAATAATCCTGCTGACTTCTGATGCTCTGCTTTTACTTTCTCTGACATACATCACTTACGACTACATACTCCGTAATATCCTCCTTCATACCAGTCCACCAGAAACACTCCTTCAAATCCAAATACATCTTGGTGTTTCCAGGGCGAATCAAGTATGGTGAGTCATGAGCCTCCTGAAGTATTAACTTCCTGATCTTTGCATTATTGGCACATATACACTATTCTCAAACCATAAGGTGTCGTGTTCATCCTTATGAAAACCTTTGGCCTTTCCTTTGCTCATCCTCTCTTTTACCTCAGCAATCTCTTTGTCATCCTTCTGAACTTCACGGATCTTTTCCAACAATGTAAACTGAACTTCCATTGCTGCAACAAAACCTTTGGGAACAATCTCCAATCGAAGTTCCCTGAAAATCCTCGGCTAACTCCTTTGATAATCCTCTACTTATGAGGGTATTCGTCCTTCTTTTCTTTATGGTTGTGTCCTATTTCTCCACAGAGCTTGTACGCACAAGGTTTCTTCATATCTTTTCCATAAGGCTTCAACTTCTGGGTCACAAACCGAGACTTTAGCAAAGTCAACTTAATTCTTCCCAAGTAGTTACTCCTTGTCATCCGTTGATGGTTTGGTACATCCTCCACCAGGTAGCAACACTTCTTTCAAAGAATGGAAGAGCGTGCTGGGCCATATCCTTTCCGACTATAGGGTTGTTCTCCATATGATCCTCCATGTTCTGAATCCATCGGTCTGTCTCCAATTGACTCATCGGTCCAGAAAATACAAGCTCATCTCCATTCATCCTCTATTGGGTCCATGGGTTTGGGGTGGGATAAGAGAGATCGAGAGGGATGCACTCAATACAAAAAAAAAAGTTTTGAAAAGACAGATTTTATTGTGGCTGTCGGAAAAACATCAAACAAATGACAGCTCACAATCGTCGCATCTAACGTATGTATGTAACAGGGGTTTGGTCTTCTAAAGGTCAATAGATCTTCAACGTCTCCAAACTCTTCAAATCTTTGTTCATGCCTCCAATGGCTTCTTCCGATCATGCTTGTCCTGCTCAAGTTCTTTTGCCAGATCATCTCTGTTGACGCGAAGTCTCTCGCGACGTCCTTCAATATTTCTGGAGTTACGTTCCAACTGCCGGTTTCAACATCCTTGACATGATCCATGATCCTACTATCCTTCAGTTATTGTCAAATCTCCGGTATCTCGATGTTTTGCTCCTTCATCTTGTCTACTTTCAGCTTCTGGGTCCTGAGTTCTTCACCAATTGCCTTATTGTCAAATATTGCTTCTTGTAGGTCCATCTTAACTTCCTGATGTAACACTCCAGATCCTGGTGAATACACCAGCTAAGGTTAACACTCCACGTTTGCAGATAGATGCTCCATCAGCTTTCTACCATCCAATCCTTCCATGCATCTGCATGCTTTAACTCCGCACGGTGACAATAGCATAGGCGGGCGATAACATCATGGATAGCCGTGTTTTTTTTTTATTTTGCTCTTGTCATTTCCATGAGTTAATAACTCCTGCCTTAGGGTTCTCTTGACAAAACTTTGAGTTACTAACTCTCCATGCTCCGGTCTTTCTCCGATACACCTTGATCTCGGTATTGATAACTTCCATAGTCTGCCAGGTTCCATAAAGGTAGCCTTCCTGGGTCATACAAATTTGGGAATTCTTCAGAGCCTTCAAATTCTCCAAGTCTTCGGAGTCTTCAACAGTTGTAGTTTCCATTTACACGGTAAAATCCTCTTCATTCCAAATGGTCTTAGTTGTCCGATATCTTGTCTCCTTGGAGTGGTCTCATCAGTCAAATCTTCGAGTGGTCAAAAGGGAAAAGGGGTATGGTCTCACTAAAAGGGGAATATTTGAATAAACTCAGAAGAGAAGAGAGGTAAAAGATCTTTTGAAAGGGAAAGTTGTAGAGAAAAATCTTTGCTATTGGCTTGCCAGTTTCTAGGGTCACGTCCTACAGTCAACATGTGCTCTGATACCATCTTGTAGCGACCCGACCCGAATGGATCAAGTCTCTGTGCTTTCGTGTCATCCCTGGATCGGTATGCTGACACACACAGTACTCGAAGGATTTATAACAGAGGTAAATCACATGTATAAAGTAACGTAAAAACTATAACAGAGGTAAATCACATGTATAACGTAAAAATATAGCGGAAGCAACAAGGTTGTGGATTCCCATCAACACCAACGGCAAAGTTGAGTATAGGAAATCGTAACCCTAACGTACCACTTACTCGTCGTCTGAAAAGTCTGCAACATGAAAAGTTGCAGCCCGAAAACGGGTCAGCACATGGAATATGCTGGCAATGTAACACATAGAGAGTAATGAAAGAATAGGCTATACTACATGCATATATGGCTGGTGGAAAGCTCTATGATTACAGTTTTTGCGAAAAGCCAATTTTTCCCTACTTCAAAGGAATAAAATTTATTTAACTATCATGGTGGTTGTTAAACATTGAGAATGGTTGACAGCATCCTCAATCCCAATTAAAAGTACTCATTAAACCCAAACAAATTATAATAAGTAACGTGTTGAGATCAACAGGATAATCCAAGAACTAGATACTCAAAATGTCCATAACCGGGGACACGGCTAATCATGATTAGTTT
>NW_025230766.1:0-4361 GCF_018294505.1 Triticum aestivum
CGGCGCAGGTCGTGGGGTGCGGCGGCGGCGCAGGTCGTCGTCGGGGTGGCAAAGAACGAGTGGCTGCAGGTTGCTGCGCGCTGGTGGGTGGATAAGGCCACCCTATGCCAACGGCTAAGCCGTCGGCATAGCTGAGGTCGCCACGTGGCAGCTATGCCGACGGCTTAGCCGTAGGCATTTTTTTTAATGATTTTAATAGCTTATATTTTTTTCTTCCTTCTGTTTTTTTATTTCATATAAATTTTTGATGTTTTTATAGTCATCAGTTATATTTCTATACACAGAGGGGAGGTGAAGGCGCCACGTGGCATTAACTGTCTTCAAATATTATTAACCGTGTCATTGCCGTCCGTGAGGGGGGCCACGCACCGGAGACGCGTGCCGCCTCTTCGGACATGCCACAACACCACCCCGCATGTATGAGGGCCCGGTACGACGCTCCGGTGGCATTGCTACCCCCCCGGGCCCCCGTCCCGGCTAACCCTGTAGCGTTTGACCACGGGATCTAGCCCTTTGACTTTGCACGGACGGGCTTTAACCAGTGGACCTCTCCACCCGGTTGTGTTAGGTCGGCCCAGAGGAACACTTTGGAGCAACATCCGGGCCAAACCCACAGCTACATCCACTCCGTGTAGACCCGACGCGTCCGTTTCCCCCCTCCAGGTGCCGGCGGCGGCGGCGTCCGTGAGGGGGGGGCACACCCCGGAGACGCGTGCTGGGCGTTTGCAACCGCCTCAACACTTCCAGATTTGTGAGAGGCCGCCTACGCAAGATTTGACGGTATGCTAGCCCCCGGAGGCCGCCGGCCACAGTCGTAGACGTGCAAAGAGCAATCCGCGTAGAGGGAAGTGTTCAGATACTTCTCCATCACAAAAAAATATGAAAAATTACCATCAGTCCTATAGCACATGTGCCCACGTTGTGTAAAAAAATCATGATTTTATAGCGCTCCAAGTATTTAATAATATTCACGCTGCATCGTTACCGCAGAACGTCTACTACCGTTTCATTGCCGTCCGTGAGGGGGGCCACAACCCGGAGACGCGTGCCGCCTCTTCGGACATGCCACAACACCACCCCGCATGTATGAGGGCCCGGTACGACGCTCCGGTGGCATTGCTACCCCCCAGGGCCCCCGTCCCGGCTAACCCTGTAGCGTTTGACCACGGGATCTAGCCCTTTGACTTTGCACGGACGGGCTTTGACCAGTGGACCTCTCCACCCGGTTGTGTTAGGTCGGCCCAGAGGAACACTTTGGAGCAACATCCGGGCCAAACCCACAGCTACATCCACTCCGTGTAGACCCGACGCGTCCGTTTCCCCCCTCCAGGTGCCGGCGGCGGCGGCGTCCGTGAGGGGGGGGGCACACCCCGGAGACGCGTGCTGGGCGTTTGCAACCGCCTCAACACTTCCAGATTTGTGAGAGGCCGCCTACGCAAGATTTGACGGTATGCTAGCCCCCGGAGGCCGCCGGCCACAGTCGTAGACGTGCAAAGAGCAATCCGCGTAGAGGGAAGTGTTCAGATACTTCTCCATCACAAAAAATTATGAAAAATTACCATCAGTCCTATAGCACATGTGCCCACGTTGTGTAAAAAACTCATGATTTTATAGCGCTCCAAGTATTTAATAATATTCACGCTGCATCGTTACCGCAGAACGTCTACTACCGTTTCATTGCCGTCCGTGAGGGGGGCCACAACCCGGAGAGGCGTGCCGCCTCTTCGGACATGCCACAACACCACCCCGCATGTATGAGGGCCCGGTACGACGCTCCGGTGGCATTGCTACCCCCCAGGGCCCCCGTCCCGGCTAACCCTGTAGCGTTTGACCACGGGATCTAGCCCTTTGACTTTGCACGGACGGGCTTTGACCAGTGGACCTCTCCACCCGGTTGTGTTAGGTCGGCCCAGAGGAACACTTTGGAGCAACATCCGGGCCAAACCCACAGCTACATCCACTCCGTGTAGACCCGACGCGTCCGTTTCCCCCCTCCAGGTGCCGGCGGCGGCGGCGTCCGTGAGGGGGGGGGCACACCCCGAAGACGCGTGCTGGGCGTTTGCAACCGCCTCAACACTTCCAGATTTGTGAGAGGCCGCCTACGCAAGATTTGACGGTATGCTAGCCCCCGGAGGCCGCCGGCCACAGTCGTAGACGTGCGAAGAGCAATCCGCGTAGAAGGAAGTGTTCAGATACTTCTCCATCACAAAAAATTATGAAAAATTACCATCAGTCCTATAGCACATGTGCCCACGTTGTGTAAAAAACTCATGATTTTATCACGCTCCAAGTATTTAATAATATTCAAGCTGCATCGTTACCGCAGAACGTCTACTACCGTTTCATTGCCGTCCGTGAGGGGGGCCACAACCCGGAGACGCGTGCCGCCTCTTTGGACATGCCACAACACCACCCCGCATGTATGAGGGCCCGGTACGACGCTCCGGTGGCATTGCTACCCCCCCGGGCCCCCGTCCCGGCTAACCCTGTAGCGTTTGACCACGGGATCTAGCCCTTTGACTTTGCACGGACGGGCTTTGACCAGTGGACCTCTCCACCCGGTTGTGTTAGGTCGGCCCAGAGGAACACTTTGGAGCAACATCCGGGCCAAACCCACAGCTACATCCACTCCGTGTAGACCCGACGCGTCCGTTTCCCCCCTCCAGGTGCCGGCGGTGGCGGCGTCCGTGAGGGGGGGGCACACCCCGGAGACGCGTGCTGGGCATTTGCAACCGCCTCAACACTTCCAGATTCGTGAGAGGCCGCCTACGCAAGATTTGACGATACGCTAGCCCCCGGAGGCCGCCGGCCACAGTCGTAGACGTGTGAAGAGCAATCCGCGTAGAGGGAAGTGTTCAGATACTTCTCCATCACAAAAATTATGAAAAATTACCATCAGTCCTATAGCACATGTGCCCATGTTGTGTAAAAAACTCATGATTTTATCGCGCTCCAAGTATTTAATAATATTCACGCTGCATCGTTATCGTAGAACGTCTACTACCGTTTCATTGCCGTCCGTGAGGGGGGCCACGCACCGGAGACGCGTGCCGCCTCTTCGGACATGCCACAACACCACCCCGCATGTATGAGGGCCCGGTACGACGCTCCGGTGGCATTGCTACCCCCCAGGGCCCCCGTCCCGGCTAACCCTGTAGCGTTTGACCACGGGATCTAGCCCTTTGACTTTGCACGGACGGGCTTTGACCAGTGGACCTCTCCACCCGGTTGTGTTAGGTCGGCCCAGAGGAACACTTTGGAGCAACATCCGGGCCAAACCCACAGCTACATCCACTCCGTGTAGACCCGACGCGTCCATTTCCCCCCTCCAGGTGCCGGCGGCGGCGGCGTCCGTGAGGGGGGGGGCACACCCCGGAGACGCGTGCTGGGTGTTTGCAACCGCCTCAACACTTCCAGATTCGTGAGAGGCCGCCTACGCAAGATTTGACGGTACGCTAGCCCCCGGAGGCCGCCGGCCACAGTCGTAGACGTGTGAAGAGCAATCCGCGTAGAGGGAAGTGTTCAGATACTTCTCCATCACAAAAAATTATGAAAAATTACCATCAGTCCTATAGCACATGTGCCCACGTTGTGTAAAAAACTCATGATTTTATCGCGCTCCAAGTATTTAATAATATTCACGCTGCATCGTTACCGCAGAACGTCTACTACCGTTTCATTGCCGTCCGTGAGGGGGGCCACAACCCGGAGACGCGTGCCGCCTCTTCGGACATGCCACAACACCACCCCGCATGTATGAGGGCCCGGTACGACGCTCCGGTGGCATTGCTACCCCCAAGGGCCCCCGTCTCGGCTAACCCTGTAGCGTTTGACCACGGGATCTAGCCCTTTGACTTTGCACGGACGGGCTTTGACCAGTGGACCTCTCCACCCGGTTGTGTTAGGTCGGCCCAGAGGAACACTTTGGAGCAACATCCGGGTCAGACCCACAGCTACATCCACTCTGTGTAGACCCGACGCGTTCGTTTCCCCCCTCCAGGTGCCGGCGGCGGCGGCGGCCGTGAGGGGGGGGCACACCCCGGAGACGCGTGCTGGGCGTTTGCAACCGCCTCAACACTTCCAGATTTGTGAGAGGCCGCCTACGCAAGATTTGACGGTATGCTAGCCCCCGGAGGCCGCCGGCCACAGTCGTAGACGTGCGAAGAGCAATCCGCGTAGAGGGAAGTGTTCAGATACTTCTCCATCACAAAAAATTATGAAAAATTACCATCAGTCCTATAGCACATGTGCCCACGTTGTGTAAAAAACTCATGATTTTATCGCGCTCCAAGTATTTAATAATATTCACGCTGCATCGTTACCGCAGAACGTCTACTACCGTTTCATTGCCGTCCGTGAGG
>NW_025230766.1:8550-10282 GCF_018294505.1 Triticum aestivum
GGGGGGGGGGCACACCCCAGCGACGCGTGTTGGGCGTTTGCAACCGCCTCAACACTTCCAGATTTGTGAGAGGCCGCCTACGCAAGATTTGACGGTATGCTAGCCCCCGGAGGCCGCCGGCCACAGTCGTAGACGTGCGAAGAGCAATCCGCGTAGAGGGAAGTGTTCAGACACTTCTCCATCACAAAAAATTATGAAAAATTACCATCAGTCCTATAGCACATGTGCCCACGTTGTGTAAAAAACTCATGATTTTATCGCGCTCCAAGTATTTAATAATATTCACGCTGCATCGTTACCGCAGAACGTCTACTACCGTTTCATTGCCGTCCGTGAGGGGGGCCACAACCCGGAGACGCGTGCCGCCTCTTTGGACATGCCACAACACCACCCCGCATGTATGAGGGCCCAGTACGACGCTCCGGTGGCATTGCTACCCCCCCGGGCCCCCGTCCCGGCTAACCCTGTAGCGTTTGACCACGGGATCTAGCCCTTTGACTTTGCACGGACGGGCTTTGACCAGTGGACCTCTCACCCGGTTGTGTTAGGTCGGCCCAGAGGAACACTTTGGAGCAACATCCAGGCCAAACCCACAGCTACATCCACTCCGTGTAGACCCGACGCGTCCGTTTCCCCCCTCCAGGTGCCGGCGGCGGCGGCGTCAGTGAGGGGGGGGGGCACACCCCGGAGACGCGTGCTGGGCGTTTGCAACCGCCTCAACACTTCCAGATTTGTGAGAGGCCGCCGACGCAAGATTTGGCGGTATGCTAGCCCCCGGAGGCCGCCGGCCACAGTCGTAGACGTGCGAAGAGCAATCCGCGTAGAGGGAAGTGTTCAGATACTTCTCCATCACAAAAAATTATGAAAAATTACCATCAGTCCTATAGCACATGTGCCCACGTTGTGTAAAAAACTCATGATTTTATCGCGCTCCAAGTATTTAATAATATTCACGCTGCATCGTTACCGCAGAACGTCTACTACCGTTTCATTGCCGTCCGTGAGGGGGGCCACAACCCGGAGACGCGTGCCGCCTCTTCGGACATGCCACAACACCACCCCGCATGTATGAGGGCCGGTACGACGCTCCGGTGGCATTGCTACCCCCCAGGGCCCCCGTCCCGGCTAACCCTGTAGCGTTTGACCACGGGATCTAGCCCTTTGACTTTGCACGGACGGGCTTTGACCAGTGGACCTCTCCACCCGGTTGTGTTAGGTCGGCCCAGAGGAACACTTTGGAGCAACATCCGGGCCAAACCCACAGCTACATCCACTCCGTGTAGACCCGACGCGTCCGTTTCCCCCCTCCAGGTGCCGGCGGCGGCGGCGTCCGTGAGGGGGGGGGGGGCACACCCCGGAGACGCGTGCTGGGCGTTTGCAACCGCCTCAACACTTCCAGATTTGTGAGAGGCCGCCTACGCAAGATTTCACGGTATGCTAGCCCCCGGAGGCCGCCAGCCACAGTCGTAGACGTGCGAAGAGCAATCCGCGTAGAGGGAAGTGTTCAGATACTTCTCCATCACAAAAAATTATGAAAAATTACCATCAGTCCTATAGCACATGTGCCCACGTTGTGTAAAAAACTCATCATTTTATCGCGCTCCAAGTATTTAATAATATTCACGCTGCATCGTTACCGCAGAACGTCTACTACCGTTTCATTGCCGTCCGTGAGGGGGGCCACAACCCGGAGACGCGTGCCGCCTCTTCGGACATGCCACAACACCACCCC
>NW_025230766.1:11662-13029 GCF_018294505.1 Triticum aestivum
CATGTATGAGGGCCCGGTACGACGCTCCGGTGGCATTGCTACCCCCCAGGGCCCCCGTCCCGGCTAACCCTATAGCGTTTGACCACGGGATCTAGCCCTTTGACTTTGCACGGACGGGCTTTGACCAGTGGACCTCTCCACCCGGTTGTGTTAGGTCGGCCCAGAGGAACACTTTGGAGCAACATCCGGGCCAAACCCACAGCTACATCCACTCCGTGTAGACCCGACGCGTCCGTTTCCCTCCTCCAGGTGCCGGCGGCGGCGGCGTCCGTGAGGGGGGGGGGGCACACCCCGGAGACGCGTGCTGGGCGTTTGCAACCGCCTCAGCACTTCCAGATTTGTGAGAGGCCGCGTACGCAAGATTTGACGGTATGCTAGCCCCCGGAGGCCGCCGGCCACAGTCGTAGACGTGCGAAGAGCAATCCGCGTAGAGGGAAGTGTTCAGATACTTCTCCATCACAAAAAATTATGAAAAATTACCATCAGTCCTATAGCACATGTGCCCACGTTGTGTAAAAAACTCATGATTTTATCGCGCTCCAAGTATTTAATAATATTCACGCTGCATCGTTACCGCAGAACGTCTACTACCGTTTCATTGCCGTCCGTGAGGGGGGCCACAACCCGGAGACGTGTGCCGCCTCTTCGGACATGCCACAACACCACCCCGCATGTATGAGGGCCCGGTACGATGCTCCGGTGGCATTGCTACCCCCCAGGGCCCCCGTCCCGGCTAACCCTGTAGCGTTTGACCACGGGATCTAGCCCTTTGACTTTGCACAGACGGGCTTTGACCAGTGGACCTCTCCACGCAGTTGTGTTAGGTCGGCCCAGAGGAACACTTTGGAGCAACATCCGAGCCAAACCCACAGCTACATCCACTCCGTGTAGACCCGACGCGTCCGTTTCCCCCCTCCAGGTGCCGGCGGCGGCGGCGTCCGTGAGGGGGGGGGGGCACACCCCAGCGACGCGTGTTGGGCGTTTGCAACCGCCTCAACACTTCCAGATTTGTGAGAGGCCGCCTACGCAAGATTTGACGGTATGCTAGCCCCCGGAGGCCGCCGGCCACAGTCGTAGACGTGCGAAGAGCAATCCGCGTAGAGGGAAGTGTTCAGACACTTCTCCATCACAAAAAATTATGAAAAATTACCATCAGTCCTATAGCACATGTGCCCACGTTGTGTAAAAAACTCATGATTTTATCGCGCTCCAAGTATTTAATAATATTCACGCTGCATCGTTACCGCAGAACGTCTACTACCGTTTCATTGCCGTCCGTGAGGGGGGCCACAACCCGGAGACGCGTGCCGCCTCTTCGGACATGCCACAACACCACCCCGCATGTATGAGGGCCCAGTACGACGCTC
>NW_025230767.1:0-2240 GCF_018294505.1 Triticum aestivum
CGGGCGCAACAAGAACATGCATCTTTAGGGGATCGTCGGCTGGGGTGTCACGTTCGCAGTGATGACGTGGTTGCATCCAGGCGCGCGGCTCGCTCTTCTTCTCCATGTTCAACCCGGTAGTGCTTGTCGTCGTCGCCGTTCTCGGGTGGGCTGTCCTCGACGAGCAGCTGCACGTCGGAAGGTACGTTCCTTCATCCTGACGGCATTGTTCAGCATTTCTTCTTCTGAGAGTCATGACGTTTTTTATCTTTTGTCGCTGCAGTGCTATTGGGTCTGCTCTCATTGTTGGCGGGCTGTACATGGTGCTGTGGGGCAAGGGGAGTGAGATGAGCAGACCGGCGGCCCTAGTCGACGGCAAAAGTGAAGCCGAGATCACCGCGAAGGGCTCGGGGCTGAAGAGTGACACCGCTGATTCCAATTGGGAGCTGATGTACCACACTTTCGACACATTCATTGCGTGATTAATGAAATACAAATCATACATTGCGTGATCAGGTGCGAGTTGCAAGTAGTCATCACGCATTGTCATCTGAATACAAACAAAGCAGTTAATGCCAAGATCATTATATTACCAAGACAGTATACATCAATTCTTAAAAAAAAGGCAGTATGCTTTACAATGTTTTGATCGTGTACAGTACTTGAAAAGCTTAGCTTGAAGACATAGTTGCAAGTTAGTAATACCAATATAAGGACATCTCTAGCCAATCCCTCAAAATCGGTTGAGGGAGTAAATTGTTTGTTTTGAGGAGTTAAATGGGACCTAGCCAAACACCTATCTGGGTTTTTTTTAGAAAAGGGGGAAGACCCCCGGCCTTTGCATCTGGACGATGCATGCAGCCACTTTATTAATTATTCACACAAGACCTTACAAAATAATACAACAGTAAGACTAAAGCCACGTCTAAGCAACATCTGTCGCTACTCCTATCCAAATGATGAAGGGATGCTGATGGTCTGGGCCTAATACCAAACACACCTCGCAGCCAAACCTAACATCTAATACCTGAGGTCCCATCCAGGACGCCTGCCGGGTATGGGGCACCCACCGGTCCGGCGCACTCCTCAACCAGGACGCCTGCCGGGTATGAGGCCGCCGCAGCCACCTGCCACCAATCCATCTTCAGAGTTGTACTGTTGCATCTACCTTGCTCGGTCTAACTGTCGTTGACGTCACCACGATGCCAGACCGCGTCACCCTCCTGCCCGAGTCCATCTCCGTGCATCGGACGCCGAGTCCCCACAGCGCCATGTCATCGAGATCAGCTGCCATCAATGAGTGAGATGACGCACCGCTCCACCAAAGAATCCGCCTATGGTCCCTCGAACACGTGTGTACCTCCAAGAATGACGCCCCCAAGGGGGGAACGACACCAGAGCGCCATCGTCATTCGATCATCCAATCTAGGGTTTCCCCGGATGTAGCAGAGAGTGGCCTTGAGCTTCTCCATGGTGATGCCTTCAAGAAGGGACGATGCAGATAGCGCCGCCACCACCAGCCTTGGCAGAAGCCGAAAGCAAGTTTTCACCCAGATCTGTTCGAAGGAATCCAACTCCCGAGCATGGCCGCCACCATCACCAGGCTGAGCACACGTCACCGCCGGCACCTCCACGATGCCCAGAGGATGCGAGACTCGCCATCTGGAGGGAAACCGATCTATGGTGGGGGCCCCAGATCCGCCGCCGCCAGCCGCCATGGCCGGCCCCACGCTACCCCCGCAGCCGTGGAGGCACAACCGCCGCCGGAATCCGATCGGGCCGCCGCCCCATTGCGCCTACTCCGACTCCACGCCGGGCGACCAGGTTCACCATCACGTTTCGGCCAAAGGATCCCCTCGTGAGGAGAGGAGGAAGGCTCGCCGTCCGCCGTCCGCCGGGCGAGCTTCGCTCTTCGGCCTCCTCCGGCGGCGGCAGGGAAGCAGGGGGGAGGGAGGGCCTGGAGGCGACGGCGGCTAGGGCGCCCGAGCCGCCCCCCTAGAGGCGACATGAGCCTAAACAACTATCTGGTTTAACTCCTCAATAACTTTACTCCTCGCGTTGGTCGCCTCTTAAATTTACTCAGCCATGGCTAAGTCCGAGGATAAAATTTCCCCTCCCCCCTCACTGCATCAACGCCGGTAACGTCCAAATACACCGCGCGGCACCCCCCCCCTCTGGCACATATATTCGACCGAAGCCGGACTAGACTCCCCTCAAATGGTGGGATCTAGCCGTCAGAGGTCATTGCAACCGATTAAAAG
>NW_025230767.1:4255-5313 GCF_018294505.1 Triticum aestivum
CCCCTCTTTCCTTGTCTCCTACTCCAACAAGGAAGGGGGGGAGTCCTACTCCCGGTGGGAGGAGGACTCCTCCTGGCACGCCCCTCCTGGCCGGCCGACCCCCTCCCCCTTGCTCCTTTATATACGGGGGCAGGGGGCACATCTAGGCACAACAACAATTGATCCCTTGGATCTCTTAGCCGTGTGTGGTGCCCTCCTCCACGATAATCCACCTCGATAATATCGTAGCGGTGCTTAGGCGAAGTCCTGCGTTGGTAGAACATCAAGATCGTCACCACGCCGTCGTGCTGACGGTACTCTCCCTCAACACTCGGCTAGATCGGAGTTCGAGGGACGTCATCGAGCTGAACGTGTGCTAGAACTCGGAGGTGTCGTAGTTTCGGTGCTTGATCGGTCGGGCCGTGAAGACGTACGACTACATCAACCGCGTTGCTCTAACGCTTCCGCTTTCGGTCTATGAGGATACATGGACAACACTCTCCCCTCTCGTTGCTATGCATCACCATGATCCTTTGCGTGTGCGTAGGAAATTTTTGAAATTACTACGTTCCCCGACAGAAACAACCATGGTTTACAGTTCAGCACGAATCCCACATTCCCATTGTTCCCAGGCGTTAGAGTTAGGAGACCAGTGGCGGTTAAGAATAATATGTAGCCCAATTCAAAATTGATACACTATATTTTTTTAAATGTAAAATTCGTACACTATATAGTAGTATAGAGTTGGAATACTGAAGGAACACGCATTATGCTACGCTAGCGCCAAATAAAAGTTTTCTACCGCGCACCAGATGCTGCTGCTGGAAATAGATTACAAGATCGGATCTACCACTAGACGCGCAGTCACCGCAGCGGACGTAGAGTTGGTGATGCATGTAGTCGATCTCTCGACCCGTCGCCTCCTCATGTTGTTGATCTCCGGCAAACAGCAAAGACCCATGAACAGTGATCTCCCGCGAACGGCACCTCGCGGTTCTCTCGAACGGTTTGTACAAGCATCACAGATCCGATGAGACGGTGCCCGAGGGGGCCACGAGGCAGGGGGCGCACCCCAGGGG
>NW_025230767.1:6236-7677 GCF_018294505.1 Triticum aestivum
ATCTCCGGATATAAAAGAAACGGTGAAAGAGCAGAATCGGAGAACGCAGAAACAGAGAGAGACAGAGAGACAGATCCCATCTTGGAGGACTGCGGCACCGCCACCGCCTCACCACAGGGGCTTCGCACCGCGGCGTCCTCATCGACGGCGGTGGTAGTGGGAGGCGATGGAGAGGGAGGGCTGAGGGCGGTGTGGACGGGGACTCCCCTGGGACGGCGCGGCGCCGCCGCCTCGGGGGAGAGAGATCCCGCCGTTATTGTCATGGGCATGCTTGGCCTCTACCTTGACTGTTCTCAGGCTAACCTCCCCTACCTTGATTGTAGAAATGATCCAAAGGCAAATACAAGACTTCGATGGCTTTGGAACTTGGTTTGGAAGGCAGCAGTGCCCCCAAAGATGAAGCAATTTGCATGGAAAGTTATATCAGGCACTCTGCCCGACGAACATGTTGAAAAACAAGAGAAATGTCATTACACGAGCTATTTGTGCAGTATGTGGGCGGGAAAATGAATCTACATTTCATGCACTTCTTGCATGCCCCGTTGCTCCTGCTTTATGGGATGCCATGCAGGAGATTTGGCCCATTACTCGCCGGGTGGACGTTCAATGGTCTGGTGATGAGTGGTTGTTTAATCTTCTTGATGGGCAATTGGATCAGTACAGAGATATGATTATTATGGTGCTTTGATGAACATGGCATCTTCGTAATGAGCTCGTGCATGGTAAAAATATTCCCCCCATGGAGGTGTCATGTTCATACCTGAGTAGTTATCTTAATTCTATTTGGCATTTGGATACCATGAGTACTAGTGAAGTGATAAATGGTAAAACCCTAGTTTTTGTTGAAGCTTCTCTAAAGGTAGCTAAAACAAAGCTGCTGCCGCAGCCATGGCCTTTGCCGCCACCTAGTTGGGTAGCACTTTCGGTTGATGGATCTTGTTGTCAAAGAGGCGGATCGGCCGGTTCTGGCATGATCCTACGAGATGACCAGGGAGCGGTAATATTTGTAGCCTACAACGGCATTTTCTATTGTAACGATGCACTGGAGGAAGAATTACATGCTATCATGGAGGGTGTTAGTCTCAGAATCTAGCGCTCGGCTTTCCAGATGATGATCCACCGAGATTGTAGAGTTGCATTGGCGGCTATAAATAATGGTTCCATGGATAGATCTGCTTATGGTCATATTATCCCTGAAGTTAAGGGACTGTTGGAGAATAGGGTGTTTACTCCGGTTAAAATTTCTCGTGAACAAAATACGGTTGCACATTGTTTAGCTACTTATTGTCCACTAGTGCAGAACCGGGCTTTAGTGCCGGTTCGTGACGGCCTTTATTGCCGGTTGGCGAACCGGCACTAAAGAGTAGGGACTAAAGCTCCCCCCTCCCTTTAGTACCGGTTCGTCACGAACCGGTGCTAAAGTGCAAACACATGGCACGAG
>NW_025230767.1:8524-9690 GCF_018294505.1 Triticum aestivum
ATATTGGGAGCCGTCATCTGCTTCATTCAGATCATCTAGCCTGTGAGGGCTGCGTATGATGTCGAACAATTCCTCTTCTCTCTCTCTGCCGGTATTGTCCGTCATAGCTTTTACTTTACTAATAATACAGAAGAAATATAAAACAATTTAGTATTCAAATTACAATGCATGAATGCAATTAATCAATAAGGAAAATCTGAATCTCGAATACATCCTCTCGAATATATAATCTCGAATACATCATCGTCTTAATATATATAATCTCGAATACATCGTCTCGAATACTATATATCGAATACATCACTGGCTAGGTACCTAATAAAGATCGAGTACTACAGAAGAATCTAGGGCGCAACTCGCGGTTCCTGGGGCGCGGGCATTGCACACCCAAAGAGAAGGAACCATCACAGGATCATATCTCCGGTCATCTGCCCAAAGAACCCGCCAAGTAGGGAGAACCTGACGTCGTCCATAGAAGCCATGTAGCGATGGACGTGCTCATATTCCTCCCTGACACGGCGACGCACCACCTCCGGCGGGGCCGGCTGCCTCTGCACCGAATGTGGCCCACGCGAACGCCACCAAAGAAGATCAGGGTCGACGACGGGACCCGAGGTCAGGTTCCTCACCAAGCGGCGCGCCCCTCCAGGTAGCACCTCCCAGTGCCAGCCCGGCGGAGCCCAGTCCCGGACATGGGTCCCCTGAAGCATGACGTCGTCGCGAACGGGTCGACGGCGAGGATGCGGGCCGGGCATATCATCGAGAACAAATACTATATGCCCGCAAAAAGTAACATTTTTTAAATGATTGGATTGTGATAACTAAAATTCTATATATATGCAAATTCTAACAATTTGACATTAATCTAATTCATCTAACTAAAACTAATTCTAAAATTTACTGATTATATAACTAACATTTCCATAACAATTCTAATATTTATATAACTAAAAAACAGAAAAATTGCTAACATTTTTATAAATATTTCTATAACTAAAAAACAGAAAACATTTATAACATTTCTATAAAACTAACATTTCTAATATTTATATAACTAAAAAGCAGAATAATTTCTAACATTTCTATAACTAAAAAACACAAAAATTTATAACAAACAAACTAATGTGTGTAGTGTGTGTGTGTGTGTAGTGTGTGTGTGTGTGTGT
>NW_025230767.1:10481-13029 GCF_018294505.1 Triticum aestivum
TTGGAGCCACGACCCGGTACTAAAGGTGTGCGCTGGCTCAAGGCGGTGCGCAAGTTTAGTCCCACCTTGCTAGTCGTAGGGCTACCGCACTGGTTTATAAGCCCCAGTGCGGTAGCTCTCTCGAGCTCCTCTCCTAAGTAGGCCTACTGGGCCTACAAATTCATTGCTGCCATGTGGGCCTACTGGGTCTTTGCGGTCCTGCATCCTGGCCCAACAAAAGGTTGAGTTTCTAGTCGTATGCAGGCCGCTTTGGCCCAGTAGGCGGGCTTTTTTTATTTTCTTAATTTTTTTGCTTTTTTATTTGTTTTATTTATTTTTGAGTTGTTTTTTGCTGTATTTAGAGTTTCTTTGTGAATATTTTTGCTTTAGGTACAAAAATTTACAAACTTTGATCTGTTAGTGCCGGTAGTTTTCAAATTTGAATAGTTTAAATTTTGAATTTTTGAAATTTGTGTGAATCACTAGTTTGTGAATAAATTAACTTTGAAAAAAGATTTTTTAGTGATTCTTTGTTCTTATGTTTAATATTAGTGTGTTTTATCATTATATTCAATTTGGTAATGCTTAGGTTATTTAAAAAATGAAACCCTGATACTTCGAAAAAGATTGTTCATGTTGTACACGAAGTGTATTCAATTTTTGCCGTAACCCTCTCTACTTTTTTGCACATACTATTTGTATGAAATTATGATACCATGCCAACTTTTAACCTTTTCTGAGTTCATTTCAAATGCTTTTCAATTTCAGGGTCATTTAGCTGGAAAAAATCAGTAAATGCATGAAAAAGAATTTGTTTGCACATAAAATTTCTTCGCGTTTCAAATGCCAAAACACATAATTAACTACCCTAACTATTACAGAAATTCCCTCCTGGGTGTGAAACACAGAAGAAAGTGATGATAGTGAAGGCGATCACATCCCAGATCTTTGGGTGTGAAACTTTTTCTTCTCGTGTGTCCCTTTGCGCCGTAGCCAGGGGAAATCTTCATCATTTAACTAGATGCTCGGGTCAATATTCACTGTGAATGGAGCAATTTCATCAAACTTTTCATAATCTTCTAACATGTCTGTCTTGTCATCCACTCCCACGATGTTTCTTTTTCCTGAAAGAACTATGTGGCGCTTTGGCTCGTCGTATGATCCATTCGCTTCCTTATATTTTCCTTTTCTCGGCCTGGTAGACATGTCTTTCACATAAAAAACCTGCGCCACATCATTGGCTAGGACAAATGGTTCGTCTGCATACGCAAGATTGTTGAGATCCACTGTTGTCATTCCATACTGCGGGTCTTCTGTTACCCCGCCTCGTGTCATATTGACCCATTTGCCCCGAAACAAAGGGACCTTCAAATCACCTGATCCATTGTTAAGTTCGCATATGTCCTCTATGTAACCATAATATATTTCCTTTCCCGTGTTGGTTGTTGCATCAAAGCGGACACCACTGTTTTGGTTGGTGCTCTTCTTATCTTGGGAGATCGTGTAAAATGTATTCCCATTTATCTGGTACCCTTTGAAAGTCATTATATTCGAAGATGGTAACTGGGACAGCGAGTACAGGTCATTTTGAATATCTCCATCATTCAGGGCACCTTTCTGCAACCAACCGGCGGAAGTCCTCGTTTGTTCACGTGTAATCCAGTCGTCAGACTTCTCCGGGTGTTTGGACTGTAGAAAATTCTTGTGTTCCTCCATATACGGAGCCACCAAGGCGGAATTCTGTAGAACTGTGTAGTGTGCTTCAGTGAGAGAATGCCCGTCCATACATATTATTTGATGCCCTCCTAGCGTGCCTTTTCCTTCCAGTCTGCCCTTATGCCACGATTCAGGAACACCAATCGGCTTAAGGTCAGGAATAAAGTCAATACAAAACTCAATGACCTCCTCATTTTCATGGCCCTTTGAGATGCTTCCTTCTGGCCTAGCACGGTTATGAACATATTTCTTCAAGACTCCCATGAACCTTTCAAAGGGGAACATATTGTGTAGAAATACAGGACCCAAAACGTTAATCTCTTCGCAAAGGTGAACTAGGACGTGCGTTATGATGTTGAAGAAGGATGGTGGGAACACCAACTCGAAACTGACAAGACATTGCACCAAATCATTCTGTAACCTTGGTATGATTTCTGGATCGATTACCTTCTGAGAGATTGCATTGAGGAATGCACATAGCTTCACAATGGCCAATCGAACGTGTGCCGGTAGAAGCCCCCTCAATGCAACCGGAAGGAGTTGTGTCATAATCACGTGGCAGTCATGAGACATTAGGTTCTGGAACTTTTTCTCTGCCATATTTATTATTCCCTTTATATTCGACGAGAAGCCAGACGGTACCTTCATGCTGAGCAGGCATTCGAAGAAGATTTCCTTCTCTTCTTTGGTAAGAGCGTAGCTGGCCTGACCCTGATGTATGTCGTCTTTTCCGTGCATACGTTGCTGGTCCTCCCGTGCCTCTGGTGTATCTTTTGTCTTCCCATACACGCCTAAAAAGCCAAGCAGGGTCACGCAAAGGTTCTTCGTCACGTGCATCACATCGATTGCGGAG
>NW_025230768.1:0-3978 GCF_018294505.1 Triticum aestivum
ATGTCCGTGCTTGGTCGACGCTACGTACTATACATACGTATAGAGAGGACTAGACACGCTAGCTAGCTAGTAAGCAAACGAAGGAAACAGAAGATCGTCATGAACATATATGCATACAGAGAGAAGTGATATCGACCACCTCTCCTTCTCCGAGAGATTGGTCGAACAACAAGTTCTCGTATATCTATCCGACACTACCGGCTACATATATAGAATAATTATCTCTTACAAATATAATCTCCTATCATACGGACGCATGGTCCACATAGTATTCTCCGTCTTCAGCGATCACGTGGTCAAGAAAGAATGCCGCCAATTCCTCTTGAATTGCTCGCATGCGAGCTGGTGCTAGGAGTTCATCCCGCTTCCGAAACATCTAATTTAAAGAAGGGGGTCAATACATATATATATATATATATATATGAATGAATGAAACTCAACACAATTGATGGTAATAAAATAAAATTGTGAATGTTGTTATTTACGTACTTCATATTGTTCGTCCGTGTAGCCCCGCTCACAGGTCGTGTGGCGGATGGACTCGCAAACATAGTATCCACGGAAATCATTCCCTTGTTCCTGCCACAACCACTTTACAAGAAATAGAGGTCAATCAAACTGATAAGCAAGAATGCCAAATGGTATTGATGAAACTAGCGCTTGAATCACTAGTAGATGCGCGGAACATGCTACTATAGTACTTACTTTCAGGTGTCTAAATTGTAGCTCCTTCGGCAGTCCCGGAGCTTTTCTGGTGAATTTTCTCCAAACCTTGCCGGACAAAGAAAACAATTACTTGATATATCAGGAAATGAGCAAAGTTGCTGATATGGTGGATAATGATCGATTTAACTTACTTCTTGAGTATTTGAGTCATGTCTGCGTAGTCCTGGGGATCTTTTCGTCTTGAGTCTAAGACGGTTACTAGTCCCTATTCAAGCTTAATCTCTAGGAGAATATAGTGGAAACTGCACACGCATGCATAACTCATCAATTACATTACTATAACCTTGACTAATATATAAGGGAAACCGAATACGCACAAGACAGTAACACTCACTTGAAGTTGTAAGGAAAGAGTATTATATCTTTGTTTTCATTTATTACCAACGATCGTAGCAAGTTGGCCTCGCTAGCTGCGGCATGAAATTTAACCTGAGTTGCATCTATGAGATATGTGTTAATGAACCCAATATCACCGACTTGTCTTTCTTCAATTCGGCGATCTTCAATCTGCATAATATAGTGAGGATGATTATAAATACATGCAACGAAAGAGCTGAGCTATATAGAGAGACTTAATGACAGAAGTAGTACTACTTACAGACAGTAGCAGGCGACCGTTGTTTTATCGAGGGCCAATTGATTGAAAAACTGAAAGAACTCCTCAAATGGAATAGGCAACAGTTCAATTCCAACGAGGTCATGCTCCTTTTTAACTTTCACATACAAAGTACTCCTCCCCCAGAGTCTCTGCAGATTTTCAAGTACCAATCATGCAATCTTTGCATCATCGTTGATAGAGATCTTTCATCTTTGACAAGAGGCTTCCCGTACTCGTATCTTTGTATCTGCACCTCCATGAAATCATAATGTACATCGTCGGGCAGGTAATCGCCAAGATTGCTATAACCGGGCACCATCCTCGGAACGTCGCTAGGCACCTTGAGCGGGGGGCACGATTGCTTCGCTTGTTCGCCGAGCTGGGCAATTTGTTTCCCAGCTCGTCGTTCTTTCAGCCTTTGATCACTGACAGTACTTCCCGACCGCTCCGCTTCAACAAATTCCTTTCCAATAATGCGCTCATAGTTTCCTTTCGGCGGAGACTTGGATGGTTTTGTCAGGGTAGCCAGAGTGCGCTTCGCTTTCACCGGATCTACCTTCTCCTCCGGAGGTGGATGTTTCTTTGCTTTCACCCCTTCAAAGAAGTTCCTCACTTCTTCTCGTGCGATCTCGGCGTTCTCCTCCAGGGTCCTCTCGTATGGTAACTTCTGTGGAGTCTTCAGAGAAGGACCAAATCTGTATTTCCTCCCGCCTCTGGCTGTACTACTAGACACCGGCTAAGCAGACGGAGCGGTTGTCTTCTTTACTTGCTTACCAGGCGGAGGAGAAGGACTACGACGCGCCGGAGCAGCCAGAGCGGCGGTAGGTCTCTTCCGCCCTTGCTGACGAGGCGGAGAAGGAGGAGGCTGGCTGCTCGGGCGCGTCGGCGCAGGCGGAGAAGGAGGCGGAGTGCCACCACGCGCTGGAGAAGGAGCCGGTCGAGTGCCCTGATCGTCACTCGCCGGAGGAGGAGGCGGTGGAGGAGGCGGAGTGCCCTGACTCGCCGGAGGAGGAGGCGGTGGAGGAGGCGGAGTGCCCTGACTTGCCGGAGGAGGAGGAGGAGGCGGAGGCGTCCAGTTCGAAAGGTTGATGAGCTTCTTCCGCCATAGACATGGAGTCTTCAGAGCAGACCCCAGCCTAGTCTCCCCTTCACCGGTAGGGTGGTCAAGCTGGAGGTCCTCAAATCCCTTTGTTATTTCATCCACGATCACCCTAGCATATCCTTCTGGAATCGGCCAGCAGTGAAAAGTTGTGCCGGGTTCAGTAGGATAAACAGAGCCAACAGCCGCCTTGACCTTCAAATTCATCCATTGCTTCATAAGGTGGCAATTTTGAGACTCCATGATAGCATCCACGGGATAGCTGGCAGGAGCCGTCAAGGCATGCTCCGGCTGAAGCAGCTCGGTGGAAGCCACGCTGCTTCTCCGCTGAGATGGCGGGGTAGCTTCGGGGGAAGCTTCGACAGTACGTTTGCTGTGATTTGCTTCTCTTTCCTCTATCGCTTGTACCCTTGCTTGCAGCGCCTGCATTTGGGTCTGCTGCACTTTTTTCCTCCTCTCATGGGATTTGTAACCGCCTGCGTCCGGAAACCCAACCTTCCACGGAATGAAGCCTGGCGTGCCTCGTGTCCGTCCAGGGTGCTCAGGATTCCCGAGGGCCATTGTGAGCTCGTCGTTCTCTCTGTCTGGAAAGAACGTCCGTTGTTGCGCTGCTTCGATATACTGCTGAAGCTTCCTGACTGGTATGTCCATTTGATCGTTCGTCCAAATGCACTTCCCTGTTACGGGGTCCAAGGTTCCGCCAGCCCCGAAGAACCAAGTCCGGCAACGGTCTGCCAGTTAATTGTCTCTGGTTCGATCCCTTTATCAACGAGATCATTCTCAGTCTTGGCCCACTTAGGCCGGGCTACGAGGTAGTCACCTGACCCCGTGCGATGGTGATGCTTCTTCTTCGCAGCATTTTGCTTGTTTGTCGCCGACATCTTCTTACTCTTTTCCGATGTCTTGTGGGCCACAAATGCGGGCCAGTGATCTCTGATCTTCTCATATCTGCCCTTGAATTCTGGTGTCTCATTATTTTCGACAAACTTATTCAGCTCTTTCTTCCACCTCCTGAATAGTTATGCCATCCTCTTAAGAGCAAAAGACTTGATTAATTGCTCTTTAACTGGCTTCTCTGGATTATCCTCTGGCGGTAGGGTGAAATTTGACTTCAGCTCAGTCCAAAGATCATTTTTCTGCATATCATTGACATAAGACACCTCAGGGTCTTCTGTAGCCAGCTTAAACCATTGCTGGATGCTGATCGGGATCTTGTCCCTAACCAGAACCCCACATTGAGCAACAAATGCGTTCTTTGTTCGGATGGGTCCAATCGGTTGGCCGTCGGGCGCGATTGCTATGATCTCAAACCTTTCATCCGAGCTCAACTTTTTCTTCGGGCCTCGTCTCTTTACCGAAGTTGTGCTCCATCCGAAGGGCTAGAAAAAAGAACAAAGACTTAATCAATATGTGTACATACCAAAACAATGAATGCATCAATTAGCTAGTCAGCACAGGCTTAACTAATATATATACCTGGCCGGACTCGGTTCGGTCACCGGAGCCGTCATCACGGTCTCCTTCTTGCACCGGCATTGGGTCACCGGAGCCGTCC
>NW_025230768.1:8222-13027 GCF_018294505.1 Triticum aestivum
AATAGTTAAAATTTGAATTCTTTGAAAATTGTTTGAATCACAAGTTTGTGATTAACTTACTAAAAAAATGAGAATAGATGCGCTTATAGAGAAAATTCAACCTAAATTTCTAGTAAATTTCTATGAATTTCAGAGAAATTCACTATGAATTTAGGTTAAACGTTTCTCTATTAGGGCATCTATTTTCACTTTGAGAGGAGCTCAACAAGGCAGAGAGGGAAGGGCTTATAAACCGGTGTGAGCCTCCTTCGGTTGGCGAGGCGGGACTAAACTCTGCCCGCAACGAGGACCAACTCTTTAGTCCCGGTTTGTGGCACAAACCGGGACTAATGGTCATGGGCCAGGGTCGAGGAGCAAAATTATAAACTTTCTGTTAGTGCCATTAGTTTTAGAAAGTTGAAAGTTGAAAGTTGGCATGGGCGAGGGACTAATGGTCATGGTATTACGAGGGCCGAACCATAAGACATGAAAGCATTTTTAAATGAACTCTGAAAAAGTTGAAAGTTGGGATGGTATCATAATTTCACCCACATAGCATGTGCATGTACAAAATAGACAATGGTAGCATGTTCGTGTGTTACAAAGTTGGCATGGTATCATCATAATAGTTGCGGGAGAAAATCTTCACTTTTTCTTCGCTTGTGTCATTTGCTTATTGCGCCGTAACCATGGATAATCTTCATTGTTTATCAGGATGCTTGGGTCAGCCTTGACATTGAAGGGAGGAATTTCATGAAACTTTTCATAATCTTCAGACATGTCTGTCTTGCCGTCCACTCCCAGGATGTTCCTTTTTCCTGAAAGAACTATGTGGCGCTTTGGCTCATCGTATGATGTATTCGCTTCCTTATCTTTTCTTTTTCTCGGTTTGATAGACATGTCCTTCACATAGATAACTTGTACCACATCATTGGCTAGAACAAACGGTTCGTCAGTGTACCCAAGATTTTTCAGATCCACTATTGTCATTTCGTACTGTGGGTCTACCTGTACCCCACCGCCTAACAGATTGACCCATTTGCACTTAAACAAAGGGACCTTAAAATCAGGTCCGTAGTCAAGTTCCCATATGTCTACTATGTAACTATAATATGTGTCCTTTCCGCTCTCGGTTGCTGCATCAAAGCAGACACCGCTGTTTTGGTTGGTGCTCTTTTGATCTTAGGCGATCGTATCCTTTGTTAGTCAATACAGTCAAAGATGGTCCCCTGGACAACAAGTACAACTCATCACAAACAGTGTTGTCACCTCTGAGACGTGTTTCCAACCAACTTCTAAAAGTCCTGATGTGTTCACATGTAATCCAGTCGTCGCACTGCTCCGGGTGTTTGGAGCGCAGACTGTTTTTGTGTTCATCGACATACGGGGTCACCAAGGTAGAGTTCTGTAGAACTGTGTAGTGTGCTTGAGACCAAGAATATCCGTCCATGCATATTATTGAGTCACTTCCAAGAGTGCCTTTTCCAGTCAGTCCCCCTCATACCGCGATTTAGGGAGACATATCTTCTTAAGGCCAGGAATGAAGTCAACACAAAACCCGATAACATCCTCTGTTTGATGGCCCATGGAGATGCTTCCTTCTGGCCTAGCACGGTTACGGACATATTTCTTTAGGACTCCCATGAATCTCTCAAGGGGAACATATTGTGTAGAAATACGGGCCCCAGGATGACAATCTCGTCGACTAGATGAACTAGGATGTGCGTCATGATATTGAAGAAGGATGGTGGGAACACCAGCTCGAAACTAACAAGACATTGCGCCACATCACTCCTTAGCCTTGGTATGATTTCTGGATCGATCACCTTCTGAGAGATTGCATTGAGTAATGCACATAGCTTCACAATGGCTAATCGGACGTTTTCCGGTAGAAGCCCCATCAATGCAACCGGAAGCAGTTGCGTCATAATCACGTGGCAGTCATGAGACTTTAAGTTCTGAAACTTTTTCTCTGGCATATTTATTATTCCCTTAATATTCGACGAGAAGCCAGTCGTGACCTTTATACTGAGCAGGCATTCAAAGAAGATTTCTTTCTCTTCTTTCGTAAGAGCGTAGCTGGCAGGACCTTTATACTGCTTCGGAGGCATGCCGTCTTTTTCGTGCAAACGTTGCAGGTCCTCCCGTGCCTCAGGTGTATCTTTTGTCTTCCCATACACACCCAAGAAGCCTAGCAGGTTCACACAAAGGTTCTCCGTCACGTGCATCACGTCGATTGAGGAGCGGACCTCTAGGTCTTTCCAGTAGGGTAGGTCCAAAAATATAGATTTCTTATTCCACATGGGTGCGTGTCCCTCAGCGTCATTCGGAACAGCTAGTCCACCAGGACCCTTTTCAAAGATTACGTAGTGTAAATCATTGACCATAGCAAGCACGTGATCACCGGTGCGCATGGCGGGCTTCTTCCGGTGATCTGCCTCGCCTTTGAAATGCTTGCCTTTCTTTCGACATTGATGGTTGGTCGGAAGAAATCGACGATGGCCCAGGTACACATTTTTCCTGCATTTGTCCAGGTATATACTTTTAGTTTCATCTAAACAATGCGTGCATGCGTGGTATCCTTTGTTTTTCTATCCTGAAAGGTTACTGAGAGTGGGACAATCGTTGATGGTCACGAACATCAACGCCTTAAGGTTAAATTCCTCCTGTCTGTGCTCATCCCACGTACGTACACCGTTTCCATTCCACAGTTGTAAAAGTTCTTCAACTAATGGCCTTAGGTACACATCAATTTCGTTGCCGGGTTGCTTAGGGCCTTGGATGAGAACTGGCATCATAATGAACTTCCGCTTCATGCAGATCCAAGGAGGAAGGTTATACATACATAGAGTCACGGGCCAGGTGCTGTGATTGCTGCTCTGCTCCCTGAAAGGATTAATGCCATCCGCGCTTAAAGCAAACCATACATTTCTTGGGTCCTTTGCAAACTCATCCCAGTACTTTCTCTCGATTTTTCTCCACTGCAACCCGTCAGCGGGTGCTCTCAACTTCCCATCTTTCTTTCGGTTCTCACCGTGCCATCGCATCAACTTGGCATGCTCTTCGTTTCTGAACAGACGTTTCAACCGTGGTATTATAGGAGCATACCACATCACCTTCGCAGGAACCCTCTTCCTGGGGGGCTCGCCGTCAACATCACCAGGGTCATCTCGGCTGATCTTATACCGCAATGCACCGTATACCGGGCATGCGTTCAGATCCTTGTATGCACCGCGGTAGAGGATGCAGTCATTAGGGCATGCATGTATCTTCTCCACCTCCAATCCTAGAGGGCATACGACCTTCTTTGTTGCGTATGTACTGTCGGGCAATTCGTTATCCTTTGGAAGCTTCTTCTTCAATATTTTCAGTAGCTTCTCAAATCCTTTGTCAGCCACAGCATTCTCTGCCTTCCACTGCAGCAATTCCAGTACGGTACCGAGTTTTGTGTTGCCATCTTCGCAATTGGGGTATAACCCTTTTTGTGATCCTCTAACATGCGATCGAACTTCAGCTTTTCCTTTTGACTTTCGCATTGTGTCCTTGCATCGACAATGACCCGGCGGAGATCATCATCATCGGGCACATCATCGCATTACATCCATTGTCGGTTCATCTGCGTTAATTATATATAATTAAGTGTCCAAATTAATAGAAGTTCATCATCACATTAATACCAAAGTGCATACATAGTTCTCATCTAATAACATATAGCTCCCCAGAGCATCTAATTAAATAAACCATACATTGAAACTATGTAAAACGTTTCAATGCGAAAACAAATGCGATCATAATCGCAACCAAAGTAACAATTGATCTAACGGCATAATGATACCAAGCCTCGGTATGAATGGCATATTTTCTAATCTTTCTAATCTTCAAGCGCATTGCATCCATCTTGATCTTGTGATCATCGACGACATCCGCAACATGCAACTCCAATATCATCTTCTCCTCCTCAATTTTTTTTTTATTTTTTCCTTCAACAAATTGTTTTCTTCTTCAACTAAATTTAACCTCTCGACAATAGGGTCGGTTGGCATTTCCGATTCACATACATCCTACATAAATAAAATCTATGTCACGTTGGTCGGCATAATTTTCATAAACAATAAATGAACCAATAGTTACAAAGATAATATATATACCACATCCGAATCATAGACAGGACGAGGGCCGACGGGGGCGGATACCAAAACCATCGCACTATATAAGATGCAATAATAAAAGTAAGAAAATAATACAAGTATCTATGTAAACATACAAGTAAGAATATTTTTCCTTTCAGAAAGAAGATGAGAACAAGAGGCTCACCATGGTGGTGCCGGCGATGAGCTCAGCGCGGGTGATCGACCGCGGTGAAGACGGGGACGGGGCGTGATGGACCGCTAAACCTAGACAAATATTATGAAAAATGGAGCTTGGAGGTCGAGCTTGGAGAGGAGAAAGCTTAAGTAGTGTGGCTCGGGCATTCCATCGAACACCTTGTGTGCATAGGAGGTGAGCTAGAGCACCACCAAGCCCTCTCCCCCTCGGCCAGAGAAAAACAGAGCACTGGGGTGCTCTGCTCGCGAGCGAGGGGTATATAGGCACCTCATTGGTCCCGGTTGGTGACATGAGCCGGGACTAAAGGGGAGCCTTTAGTCCCGGTTCAAGCCACCAACCGGGACCAATGGTGGTGGGCCAGGAGCGAGGCTCATTGGTCCCGGTTCATCCCACCAACCGGGACCAAAAGGTCCAGATGAACCGGACCAATGGCCCACGTGGCCCGGCCGGCCCCCTGGGCTCACGAAACGGGACCAATGCCCCCATTGGTCCCGGTTCTG
>NW_025230769.1:0-1335 GCF_018294505.1 Triticum aestivum
GGGTTAGTTAATCATGGAAATCACTCCGGGACCCCAAAGGAGTGTTTAATAGTCCACGAAACGGGCCAAAATCGGCCAAAACTATGAGTGTTGATGACCGACACGTAAGAGCACCTCAGGGTTCAACAACTATTGAAATCGTTGGGACACCAAAACAATGAGTAATAGTCCATGAAATGGGCCAGAATTGACAAAAACCGCGAGTGTTGATGACCGAAACGAAAACGCATCCGGGGTTCGTCAATCGTGGAAATCCGTCCGGGATCCCAAAACTGAGTAATAGTCCAAGAAACGGGCCAGAATCGACCAAACTGCGAGTCCTGACGACCAACACGTAAGCATACCTTGGGGTTCGACAACCATGGAAATCACTTTGGGACCACAAAACGTTGAGTAATAGTCCACGAAATGGGTCAGAATCAACCAAAACCGGGCGTGTTGATGACCGACACTTAAACACGCCCTGGGGTTCGTCAATGGTGGAAATCACACCGGGACGCCAAAACAGTGAGTAATAGTCCACGAACCAGGCCAGAATCGGCCAAAATTGTGAGTGTTGATGACCGACATGTAAGCGCATCTCGGGGTTAGTTAATCGTGGAAATCACTCCGGGACCCCAAAGGAGTGATTAATTGTCCGCGAAACGGGCCAGAATCGGCCAAAACTATGAGTGTTGATGACCGACACGTAAGAGCACCTTAGGGTTCAACAACTATGGAAATCGTTTTGGGACCCCAAAACAATGAGTAATAGTCCACGAAACGGGCCAGAATTGACAAAAACCGCGAGTGTTGATGACCGAAACGAAAACGCATCCGGGGTTCTTCACTCGTGGAAATCCATCTGGGATCCCAAAACAGTGAGTAATAGTCCAAGAAACAGGCCAGAATCGACCAAACTGCGAGTCTTTTCGACCAACACGTAAGCATACCTTGGGGTTCGACAACCATGGAAATCGCTTTGGGACCACAAAACTTTGAGTAATAGTCCACGAAACAGGTCAGAATCAACCAAAACCGCGAGTGTTGATGACCGACACTTAAACACGCCCCGGGGTTCGTTAATGGTGGAAATCACACCGGGACGCCAAAACAGTGATTAATAGTCCACGAACTAGGCCAGAATCGGCCAAAATTGTGAGTGTTGATGATCGACATGTAAGCGCATCCCAGGGTTAGTTAATCGTGGAAATCACTCCGGGACCCCAACGGAGTGATTAATAGTCCACGAAACGGGCCAGAATCGGCCAAAACTATGAGTGTTGATGACTAACACGTAAGAGCACCTCAGGGTTCAACAACTATGGAAATCATTTTGGGACCCCAAAACAATGA
>NW_025230769.1:4219-5925 GCF_018294505.1 Triticum aestivum
GTTCGTTAATGTTGGAAATCACTCCAGGACGCCAAAACAGTGAGTAATAGTCCATGAAACGGGCCAGAATCGGCCGAAACAATGAGTGTTGATGACCGACATGTATGAGCACCTTGGGGTTCAACAACAATGGAAATCGATTCGGGAACCCCAAAACGGCGAGTAATAGTCCATGAAACGGGTCAGAATCGACAAAAACCGTGAGTGTTGATGACCGACATGTAAGTGCACCCCGGGGTTAGTTAATCATGGAAATCACTCCGGGACCCCAAAGGAGTGTTTAATAGTCCACGAAACGGGCCAAAATCGGCCAAAACTATGAGTGTTGATGACCGACACGTAAGAGCACCTCAGGGTTCAACAACTATTGAAATCGTTGGGACACCAAAACAATGAGTAATAGTCCATGAAACGGGCCAGAATTGACAAAAACCGCGAGTGTTGATGACCGAAACGAAAACGCATCCGGGGTTCGTCCATCGTGGAAATCCGTCCGGGATCCCAAAACTGAGTAATAGTCCAAGAAACGGGCCAGAATCGACCAAACTGCGAGTCTTGACGACCAACACGTAAGCATACCTTGGGGTTCGACAACCATGGAAATCGCTTTGGGACCACAAAACGTTGAGTAATAGTCCACGAAACGGGTCAGAATCAACCAAAACCGCGCGTGTTGATGACCGACACTTAAACACGCCCTGGGGTTCATCAATGGTGGAAATCACACCGGGACGCCAAAACAGTGAGTAATAGTCCACGAACCAGGCCAGAATCGGCCAAAATTGTGAGTGTTGATGACCGACATGTAAGCGCATCTCGGTGTTAGTTAATCATGGAAATCACTCCGGGACCCCAAAGGAGTGATTAATTGTCCGCGAAACGGGCCAGAATCGGCCAAAACTATGAGTGTTGATGACCGACACGTAAGAGCACCTCAGGGTTCAACAACTATGGAAATCGTTTTGGGACCCCAAAACAATGAGTAATAGTCCACGAAACGGGCCAGAATTGACAAAAACCGCGAGTGTTGATGACCGAAACGAAAACGCATTTGGGGTTCTTCAATCGTGGAAATCCATCTGGGATCCCAAAACAGTGAGTAATAGTCCAAGAAACAGGCCAGAATCGACCAAACTGCGAGTCTTTTCGACCAACACGTAAGCATACCTTGGGGTTCGACAACCATGGAAATCGCTTTGGGACCACAAAACTTTGAGTAATAGTCCACGAAACGGGTCAGAATCAACCAAAACCGCGAGTGTTGATGACCGACACTTAAACATGCCCCGGGGTTCGTTAATGGTGGAAATCACACCGGGACGCCAAAACAATGATTAATAGTCCATGAACTAGGCCAGAATCGGCCAAAATTGTGAGTGTTGATGATCGACATGTAAGCGCATCTCGGGGTTAGTTAATCGTGGAAATCACTCCGGGACCCCAACGGAGTGATTAATAGTCCACGAAACGGGCCAGAATCGGCCAAAACTATGAGTGTTGATGACTAACACGTAAGAGCACCTCAGGGTTCAACAACTATGGAAATCGTTTTGGGACCCCAAAACAATGAGTAATAGTCCACGAAACGGGTCAGAATCGACCAAAACCACGAGTGTTGATGACCGACACGTAAACACACCCCGGGGTTCGCTAATGTTGGAAATCACTCCGGGACGCCAAAACAGTGAGTAATAGTCCACGAAACG
>NW_025230769.1:5993-13024 GCF_018294505.1 Triticum aestivum
GAGTGTTGATGACCGACATGTATGAGCACCTTGGGGTTCAACAACAATGGAAATCGATTCGGGAACCCCAAAACGGCGAGTAATAGTCCATGAAACGGGTCAGAATCGACAAAAACCGCGAGTGTTGATGACCGACATGTAAGTGCACCCCGGGGTTAGTTAATCATGGAAATCACTCCGGGACCCCAAAGGAGTGTTTAATAGTCCACGAAACGGGCCAAAATCGGCCAAAACTATGAGGTTTGATGACCGACACGTAAGAGCACCTCAGGGTTCAACAACTATTGAAATCGTTGGGACACCAAAACAATGAGTAATAGTCCATGAAACGGGCCAGAATTGACAAAAACCGCGAGTGTTGATGACCGAAACGAAAACGCATCCGGGGTTCGTCAATCGTGGAAATCCGTCCGGGATCCCAAAACTGAGTAATAGTCCAAGAAATGGGCCAGAATCGACCAAACTGCGAGTCTTGACGACCAACACGTAAGCATACCTTGGGGTTCGACAACCATGGAAATCGCTTTGGGACCACAAAACGTTGAGTAATAGTCCACGAAATGGGTCAGAATCAACCAAAACCGCGCGTGTTGATGACCGACACTTAAACACGCCCCGGGGTTCGTCAATGGTGGAAATCACACCGGGACGCCAAAACAGTGAGTAATAGTCCACGAACCAGGCCAGAATCGGCCAAAATTGTGAGTGTTGATGACCGACATGTAAGCGCATCTCGGGGTTAGTTAATCGTGGAAATCACTCCGGGACCCCAAAGGACTGATTAATTGTCCGCGAAACGGGCCAGAATCGGCCAAAACTATGAGTGTTGATGACCGACACGTAAGAGCACCTCAGGGTTCAACAACTATGGAAATCGTTTTGGGACCCCAAAACAGTGAGTAATAGTCCACGAAACGGGCCAGAATTGACAAAAACGGCGAGTGTTGATGACCGAAACGAAAACGCATCCGGGGTTCTTCAATCGTGGAAATCCATTTGGGATCCCAAAACAGTGAGTAATAGTCCAAGAAACAGGCCAGAATCGACCAAACTGCGAGTCTTTTCGACCAACACGTACGCATACCTTGGGGTTCGACAACCATGGAAATCGCTTTGGGACCACAAAACTTTGAGTAATAGTCCACGAAACGGGTCAGAATCAACCAAAACCGCGAGTGTTGATGACCGACACTTAAACACGCCCCGGGGTTCGTTAATGGTGGAAATCACACCGGGACGCCAAAACAGTGATTAATAGTCCATGAACTAGGCCAGAATCGGCCAAAATTGTGATTGTTGATGATCGACATGTAAGCGCATCCCGGGGTTAGTTAATCGTGGAAATCACTCCGGGACCCCAACGGAGTGATTAATAGTCCATGAAACGGGCCAGAATCGGCCAAAACTATGAGTGTTGATGACTAACACGTAAGAGCACCTCAGGGTTCAACAACTATGGAAATTGTTTTGGGACCCCAAAACAATGAGTAATAGTCCACGAAACGGGCCAGAATTGACAAAAACCGCGAGTGTTGATGACCGAAACGAAAACGCATTCGGGGTTCTTCAATCGTGGAAATCCATCTGGGATCCCAAAACAGTGAGTAATAGTCCAAGAAACAGGCCAGAATCGACCAAACTGCGAGTCTTTTCGACCAACACGTACGCATACCTTGGGGTTCGACAACCATGGAAATCGCTTTGGGACCACAAAACTTTGAGTAATAGTCCACGAAACGGGTCAGAATCAACCAAAACCGCGAGTGTTGATGACCGACACTTAACCACGCCCCGGGGTTCGTTAATGGTGGAAATCACACCGGGACGCCAAAACAATGATTAATAGTCCATGAACTAGGCCAGAATCGGCCAAAATTGTGAGTGTTGATGATCGACATGTAAGCGCATCCCGGGGTTAGTTAATCGTGGAAATCACTCCGGGACCCCAACGGAGTGATTAATAGTCCACGAAACGGGCCAGAATCGGCCAAAACTATGAGTGTTGATGACTAACACGTAAGAGCACCTCAGGGTTCAACAACTATGGAAATCGTTTTGGGACCCCAAAACAATGAGTAATAGTCCACGAAACGGGTCAGAATCGACCAAAACCACGAGTGTTGATGACCGACATGTAAACACGCCCCGGGGTTCGTTAATGTTGGAAATCACTCCGGGACGCCAAAACAGTGAGTAATAGTCCACGAAACGGGCCAGAATCGGCCGAAACAATGAGTGTTGATGACCGACATGTATGAGCACCTTGGGGTTCAACAACAATGGAAATCGATTTGGGAACCCCAAAACGGCGAGTAATAGTCCATGAAACGGGTCAGAATCGACAAAAACCGCGAGTGTTGATGACCGACATGTAAGTGCACCCCGGGGTTAGTTAATCATGGAAATCACTCCGGGACCCCAAAGGAGTGTTTAATAGTCCATGAAACGGGCCAAAATCGGCCAAAACTATGAGTGTTGATGACCGACACGTAAGAGCACCTCAGGGTTCAACAACTATTGAAATCGTTGGGACACCAAAACAATGAGTAATAGTCGATGAAACGGGGTTCGTCAATCGTGGAAATCCGTCCGGGATCCCAAAACTGAGTAATAGTCCAAGAAACGGGCCAGAATCGACCAAACTGCGAGTCTTGACGACCAACACGTAAGCATACCTTGGGGTTCGACAACCATGGAAATCGCTTTGGGACCACAAAACGTTGAGTAATAGTCCACGAAATGGGTCAGAATCAACCAAAACCGCGCATGTTGATGACCGACACTTAAACACGCCCCGGGGTTCGTCAATGGTGGAAATCACACCGGGACGCCAAAACAGTGAGTAATAGTCCACGAACCAGGCCAGAATCGGCCAAAATTGTGAGTGTTGATGACCGACATGTAAGCGCATCTCGGGGTTAGTTAATCGTGGAAATCACTCCGGGACGCCAAAGGAGTGATTAATTGTCCGCGAAACGGGCCAGAATCGGCCAAAACTATGAGTGTTGATGACCGACACGTAAGAGCACCTCAGGGTTCAACTACTATGGAAATCGTTTTGGGACCCCAAAACAATGAGTAATAGTCCACGAAACGGGCCAGAATTGACAAAAAACCACGAGTGTTGATGACCGAAACGAAAACGCATCCGGGGTTCTTCAATCGTGGAAATCCATCTGGGATCCCAAAACAGTGAGTAATAGTCCAAGAAACAGGCCAGAATCGACCAAACTGCGAGTCTTTTCGACCAACACGTAAGAATACCTTGGGGTTCGACAACCATGGAGATCGCTTTGGGACCACAAAACTTTGAGTAATAGTCCACGAAACGGGTCAGAATCAACCAAAACCGCGAGTGTTGATGACCGACACTTAAACACGCCCCGGGGTTCGTTAATGGTGGAAATCACACCGGGACGCCAAAACAATGATTAATAGTCCATGAACTAGGCCAGAATCGGCCAAATTTGTGAGTGTTGATGACCGACATGTAAGTGCACCCCGGGGTTAGTTAATCATGGAAATCACTTCGGGACCCCAAAGGAGTGTTTAATAGTCCACGAAACGGGCCAAGATCGGCCAAAACTATGAGTGTTGATGACCGACACGTAAGAGCACCTCAGGGTTCAACAACTATTGAAATCGTTGGGACACCAAAACAATGAGTAATAGTCCATGAAACGGGCCAGAATTGACAAAAACCGCGAGTGTTGATGACCGAAACGAAAACGCATCCGGGGTTCGTCAATCGTGGAAATCCGTCCGGGATCCCAAAACTGAGTAATAGTCCAAGAAACGGGCCAGAATCGACCAAACTGCGAGTCTTGACGACCAACACGTAAGCATACCTTGGGGTTCGACAACCATGGAAATCGCTTTGGGACCACAAAACGTTGAGTAATAGTCCACGAAATGGGTCAGAATCAACCAAAACCGCGCGTGTTGATGACCGACACTTAAACACGCCCCGGGGTTCGTCAATGGTGGAAATCACACCGGGACGCCAAAACAGTGAGTAATAGTCCACGAACCAGGCCAGAATCGGCCAAAATTGTGAGTGTTGATGACCGACATGTAAGCGCATCTCGGGGTTAGTTAATCGTGGAAATCACTCTGGGACCCCAAAGGAGTGATTAATTGTCCGCGAAACGGGCCAGAATCGGCCAAAACTATGAGTGTTGATGACCGACACGTAAGAGCACCTCAGGGTTCAACAACTATGGAAATCGTTTTGGGACCCCAAAACAATGAGTAATAGTCCACGAAACGGGCCAGAATTGACAAAAACCGCGAGTGTTGATGACCGAAACGAAAACGCATCCGGGGTTCTTCAATCGTGGAAATCCATCTGGGATCCCAAAACAGTGAGTAATAGTCCAAGAAACAGGCCAGAATCGACCAAACTGCGAGTCTTTTCGACCAACACGTGAGAATACCTTGGGGTTCGACAACCATGGAAATCGCTTTGGGACCACAAAACTTTGAGTAATAGTCCACGAAACGGGTCAGAATCAACCAAAACCGCGAGTGTTGATGACCGACACTTAAACACGCCCCGGGGTTCGTTAATGGTGGAAATCACACCGGGACGCCAAAACAGTGAGTAATAGTCCATGAACTAGGCCAGAATCGGCCAAAATTGTGAGTGTTGATGATCGACATGTAAGCGCATCCCGGGGTTAGTTAATCGTGGAAATCACTCCGGGACCCCAACGGAGTGATTAATAGTCCACGAAACGGGCCAGAATCGGCCAAAACTATGAGTGTTGATGACTAACACGTAAGAGCACCTCAGGGTTCAACAACTATGGAAATTGTTTTGGGACCCCAAAACAATGAGTAATAGTCCACGAAACGGGTCAGAATCGACCAAAACCACGAGTGTTGATGACCGACACGTAAACACGCCCCGGGGTTCGTTAATGTTGGAAATCACTCCGGGACGCCAAAACAGTGAGTAATAGTCCACGAAACGGGCCAGAATCGGCCGAAACAATGAGTGTTGATGACCGACATGTATGAGCACCTTGGGGTTCAACAACAATGGAAATCGATTCGGGAACCCTAAAACGGCGAGTAATAGTCCATGAAACGGGTCAGATTCGACAAAAACCGCGAGTGTTGATGACCGACATGTAAGTGCACCCCGGGGTTAGTTAATCATGGAAATCACTCCGGGACCCCAAAGGAGTGTTTAATAGTCCACGAAACGGGCCAAAATCGGCCAAAACTATGAGTGTTGATGACCGACACGTAAGAGCACCTCAGGGTTCAACAACTATTGAAATCGTTGGGACACCAAAACAATGAGTAATAGTCTATGAAACGGGCCAGAATTGACAAAAACCGCGAGTGTTGATGACCGTAACGAAAACGGATCCGGGGTTCGTCAATCGTGGAAATCCGTCCGGGATCCCAAAACTGAGTAATAGTCCAAGAAACGGGCCAGAATCGACCAAACTGCGAGTCTTGACGACCAACACGTAAGCATACCTTGGGGTTCGACAACCATGGAAATCGCTTTGGGACCACAAAACATTGAGTAATAGTCCACGAAATGGGTCAGAATCAACCAAAACCGTGCGTGTTGATGACCGACACTTAAACACGCCCCGGGGTTCGTCAATGGTGGAAATCACACCGGGACGCCAAAACAGTGAGTAATAGTCCACGAACCAGGCCAGAATCGGCCAAAATTGTGAGTGTTGATGACCGACATGTAAGCGCATCTCGGGGTTAGTTAATCGTGGAAATCACTCCGGGAACCCAAAGGAGTGATTAATTGTCCGCGAAACGGGCCAGAATCGGCCAAAACTATGAGTGTTGATGACCGACACGTAAGAGCACCTCAGGGTTCAACAACTATGGAAATCGTTTTGGGACCCCAAAACAGTGAGTAATAGTCCACGAAACGGGCCAGAATTGACAAAAACCGCGAGTGTTGATGACCGAAACGAAAACGCATCAGGGGTTCTTCAATCGTGGAAATCCATCTGGGATCCCAAAACAGTGAGTAATAGTCCAAGAAACAGGCCAGAATCGACCAAACTGCGAGTCTTTTCGACCAACACGTAAGAATACCTTGGGGTTCGACGACCATGGAAATCGCTTTGGGACCACAAAACTTTGAGTAATAGTCCACGAAACGGGTCAGAATCAACCAAAACCGCGAGTGTTGATGACCGACACTTAAACACGCCCCGGGGTTCGTTAAGGGTGGAAATCACACCGGGACGCCAAAACAATGATTAATAGTCCATGAACTAGGCCAGAATCGGCCAAAATTGTGAGTGTTGATGACCGACATGTAAGTGCACCCCGGGGTTAGTTAATCATGGAAATCACTCCGGGACCCCAAAGGAGTGTTTAATAGTCCACGAAACGGGCCAAAATCAGCCAAAACTATGAGTGTTGATGACCGACACGTAAGAGCACCTCAGGGTTCAACAACTATTGAAATCGTTGGGACACCAAAACAATGAGTAATAGTCCATGAAACGGGCCAGAATTGACAAAAACCGCGAGTGTTGATGACCGAAACGAAAACGCATCTGGGGTTCGTCAATCGTGGAAATCCGTCCGGGATCCCAAAACTGAGTAATAGTCTAAGAAACGGGCCAGAATCGACCAAACTGCGAGTCTTGACGACCAACACGTAAGCATACCTTGGGGTTCGACAACCATGGAAATCGCTTTGGGACCACAAAACGTTGAGTAATAGTCCACGAAATGGGTCAGAATCAACCAAAACCGCGCGTGTTGATGACCGACACTTAAACACGCCCCGGGGTTCGTCAATGGTGGAAATCACACCGGGACGCCAAAACAGTGAGTAATAGTCCACGAACCAGGCCAGAATCGGCCAAAATTGTGAGTGTTGATGACCGACATGTAAGCGCATCTCGGGGTTAGTTAATCGTGGAAATCACTCCGGGACCCCAAAGGAGTGATTAATTGTCCGCGAAACGGGCCAGAATCGGCCAAAACTATGAGTGTTGATGACCGACACGTAAGAGCACCTCAGGGTTCAA
>NW_025230770.1:0-13022 GCF_018294505.1 Triticum aestivum
GATTTATCCTGAGATACGTCCTCAACACTCAGCAGCCACTCCTCATCACCCATTTTCTAATTGATTCATTAGTCATTAGGCAGTACTGTCATTAGGGTTTGTTGTGTGCTGAGTGCTACCTACACTTAATGGTTCAGATGTATTTCAGTAATCTTTAGTACCTGTAAAGTTCACAAGGTTTCAAAATTCCGGCCCTAGATAGACACAAGTCATTTTGGATTGTTGGTCATAGTGACATTGACCCAGATTACTACAGTAGGCCAGGTTTGTTGACAATTTTACTTGTATTTCTTACTCATTCGATATGATATCCAATTATTCATGTCGATTAGTTGCAAACAATAAGTGCTAGACAAACTTCTTGATTCAGATTTTCGACGGTCTCTTACTACAGTTACAATTCTGCATACCTGTCCTAGTAAGCTTACAAGTAAATGATTGATTCACTACATCTATGCTTGCCTTGTCATATTTGTTGTCAATATTCTTTTAGGGTGAACCACCTTGTTTCAAAATACTGGAACTGTAGACATGAGTGAATAGTATTTCTCTGTGATCTCTTCCATCATGTGTGGGCAACGAGCACTGCATTGTATAGAAAGAAAGTGTCATTTCCAGCTTTTACATAGACTACGATCTTTTACATGGAATACAATCTGCCTACTTGCACTACAAAAAAAAGACACATCCGTGACATTTTGGGCCGAGCGAAAAAAAAATTTGTCATACTTATGACACTTCTATGACGATAATTGTGACAAAACCCGGGATCATCATAGATGTGGTGGGGTCCTACTTCTATGACAAAAAATCATGACAGAAAATGGGCTTTTCATCCTGGGCGGGCCGGAGATGCAGCTGCATGACATTCTTTGGGCCGTCCATGACGGAAAAAACCGTGGTAGAAGCGAGGGCGAGGAAAATATTGGGGTGTGGCCGGTTACAGTGGTTGGTCGGGGCCGAGCGATGCGCGTCTCTCTCATACACGCACGCGCGTGGGTGCGAGGCGTTGGGCTCTAACTGAACCCCAACGAGGCGTTGGGCTCTAACTGAACCCGAGCGAGGCGTTGGGCTCTAACTGAACCCGAGCGATTGCACTGCAGGCTACGCGTTACTGAACTCGAGCGATCGATCGATGGCTGTTAACTGAACCCGATCGAGCGATTCCTTCACTACTGCTGCTAACTGAAGCCGATTGATGCTGCCTCTGGATGAACAGTGAGCGTTGCTGGGGGGGTTTGGATGAACAGTTCCCGGTGGGGGTGGATGAACAGGACCCCGTGGTGTTGCCTCTGGATGAACAGGACCCCGATCGATCAAGTCGGTTGGGGCTGGATGAACAGGACCCCGTGGAGGGCTGGATGAACAGGACCACCCGTGCAGGATGAACAGTAGACGGTGGAGGGCTGGATGAACAGTAGCCCGTGGAGGGATGGTTGAACAGGAGCCCGTGGAGAGGGCTGGTTGAACAGTAGCCGGTGGAGTAGCGCGCGGTGGAGGCTGGATGAACAGTCGCAGGTGGAGGCTGGAGGAGGTCGACGGTGGATGAATAGTAGCCCATGGAGGCTGGAGGGGGTCGACGGTGGAGATGAACAGTATCCCGTGGAGTCCCCTTTTGCGGTACGCCACACCCCTCCCGATGAACAGGACCCTCATTTCGACCGTAGCGCTCCAACACAAGTCCGTTTCCTCCATTTTGCAGTACGCCACACCCCTCCCGATCAACAAGACCTCCGTTTCAACCATAGGAGGTCCGTTTCCTCCGTTTTGCGGTACGCCAGACCCCTCCTGGTGAATAGGATCCCGTTTCGAACGTGGCCGGTCGAACACAAGGCCGTTTCCTCCGTTCTGCGGTACGCCAGGCCTCGTTTCCATCGGCTGTTCCGTCCAAGCCGGTTGGCTCCCACGTGTTCCGTTGCCTCCCGATGAACACGACGCATTCCGTGGCCTCCCCATGAACACGACGACGACGCAGTTTCTCCGTTCCAACCCAGCCATGTACACGAGCCCTGGCCGTACGTACGCGTGAGTAGGTGTTCGAGACCCCGCCCATATGTACGTACGTGGCTGCATTTACTTTCTTGCACCCTGGCCGCTGTACATACGTGTACATGCTACGTGCGCGCCTCTACTACGACACGTGCGTGCCTCTACATCGACCATTATGTACGTACACGTTCGCGACCAGAATGACAATGCTACGTACGCTTCGACCAGGTGGGTCCCAACTGTCATGCACTTCCTTGCTTGCGAAGATGTAGATGGTGGGTCCCAGCAGTCAGGGGGGCGAATCGTTTTTTTCGCCCGGACGCACTTCCTTGCGTGAGAAGATGTAGCTGGTGGGTCCCAGCAGTCAGGGGGAAACATTTTTTTCGTGAAATACGGTGGCCCGTCCGATGGGTCCCCGCTGTCAGGTGGAGGAATAATTATTTTGCGCGTAATAAGGAGGCACTTCCTTGCTGCAGCCGTGGACCCAGCTGTCAGCCTCTCCACGTAGAGTACTCTTCCGATGGAAATCGTTCCTTGACCACGTTGACCATGCCGCACCGAGAGCACCGGAGCGGTGGATGACCGCGAGGCCTAGGAAGGGCACGACGCGGAGCCGGGGAAGACGCGACAGTGGAAGCCCGCGCGGAGTGGAGTACGAGGGTTCATTGGTTCGGCTGCGGTGTGAGGCTGCCGTCGCTGCAGGGCCTGGCCAGTGGTGGGAATAGTAGGGGGCGGTGAGGCCTCCACGGCATCACAGCTGGCCACGGGAGGCAGGAGCATGCGGCCCGACCGGCGCTGCTGTGGGCGGCTGGAGCAAGAAGACCAGAGGTTGAAGAAGCACTACGGCCGTTGGATAGACATCGTATGGTCACTGGAACTAGAATCGTTCATATTGACTAAGTTGACAAAGCACGCTGTCCCCGTCAACTAGTAGGCCCACAAGTCAGCCTCCCACGAAGGTGGGTCCCAACTAGCAGGAGGAGTGTACTTTTTTTGCGTAATAAGGAGGCACTTCCGGTGGGTCCGAGCTGACAGCGGGGGGGGAACTTTTTTTCGCGAAATACGGTGGCCCGTCCGATGGGTCCCAGCAATCAGGGGGGAATGTTTTTTTTCATGAAATACGGTGGCCCGTCCGGTGGGTCCCTGCTGTCAGGTGGAGGAATAATTATTTTCTGCGTAATAAGGAGGCACTTCCTTGCGGCCGCTGTGGACCCAGCTGTCAGCCTCTCCACATATAGTACTCTTCCGATGGAAGTCATTCCTTGACCACGTTGACCACGCCGCGCCGAGAGCACCAAGGCGGTGGATGACGGCGAGGCCTAGGAAGGGGACGACGCGGAGCCAGGGAAGGCGCGGCAGTGGAAGCCAGCGCGGAGAGGAGTGCGAGGGTTCACTGGTTCGGCTGCGGTGTGAGGCTGCCATCGCCGCAGGGCCTGGCCAGCGGTGGGAATAGTAGGGGGCGGTGAGGCCTCCGCGGCAGCACAGCCGGCCACGAGAGGCAGGAGCATGCGGCACGACCGGCGCTGCTTTGGGCGGCTCGAGCAAGAAGACCAGAGGTTGAACAAGCACTACGGCCGTTGGATGGACATCGTACGGTCACTGGAGCTAGAATTGTTCATATTGACTAAGTTGACAAAGCAATCCGTCCCCGTCAACTTAGTAGGCCCACAAGTCAGCCTCTCACCAAGGTGGGTCCCAACTAGCGGGGGGAGTATTCATTTTTTTGTGCGTAATAAGAAGGCACTTCCGGCGGGTCCGAGCTGACAACGGGGGGAACGTTTTTTTCGCGAAATACGGTGGCCCGTCCGGTGGGTCCCAGCAGTCAGGGGGGAAACATTTGTTTTGCCAAATACGATGGCCCGTCCGGTGGGTCCCTACTGTCAGGTGGAGGAATAATTATTTTCCGCATAATAAGGAGGCACTTCCTTGCGGCTGCCGTGGACTCAGCTGTCAGCCTCTGCACGTACAGTACTCTTCCGATGGAAGTTGTTCCTTGACCATGTTGACCACGCCGCGTCGAGAGCACCAGGGCGGTGGACAACGGTGAGCGGCGAGGCCTAAGACGGGGACGACGCGGAGCCGGCGAAGACGCGGCAGTGGAAGCTCGCGCGAAGAGGAGTACGAGGGTTTACTGGTTCGGCTACAGTGTGAGGCTGCCGTCGCCGCAGAATAACAGGGGGTGTGGATGAGTGGAGGGATGGCCTAGCCAGCGGTGGGAGTAGTAGGGGCGGTGAGGCCTCCGCGGCAGCACAGCCAGCCACGGGAGGCAGGAGCAGGCGGCACGACCGGCGCTGCTTTGGGCGGCTGGAGCAAGAAGACCAGAGGTTGAAGAAGCACTACGGCCGTTGCATGGACATCGTACGGTCACTGAAGCTAGAATCGTTCATATTGACTAAGTTGACAAAGCAATTTGTCCCCGTCAACTTAGTAGGTTACGCGTAATGAAACCGAGGGCCCGAGGTCTCTAAGTAAAACTGGCGGGTTACGCGTGTAATTTGAGAGACCGGTGTATATTTTACTAGTCAAAATCGACCAACCAAGCGCTTCGCCCGAGACCATCTGCTTTTATTTACAAGCGTCAGTTTTATAAGCGGTTTTGGTTGGAAAACGACGATCCAATCACGGCCTAAGATGATGAGTTGGTCGGAAGATCATATGGTTTCACGTCTAACCTACCCGACTTGTCGTATAGGCTATGAATGAAACATAAGACGATGAACTTCTTAAGCACGGAAACAACAGAAGAGGATGATCTTCCTAACAAGCAAATCACTGGCATTAGATCGACATGCAAAACAATATGAAGCATTATTCTCGGGAGGCACGGTTGACAGCTCGTGATGCCGCATGCCACAACATTCCAAGCTCAACTTTGCAATCAAACACAAGGCCTGGCATTTTTTTTGACCAGAAACAGTAGGAGTACCTCCCACTGTATTATATATTAATATAATTTAGTGGCTATGTACATTGTAATTACAATCCATCCCCCTTTGGGGGTGGGAAGCAGGTGCTAATTTACAGGAATGCAAGGATGAGTGGAATGTATTGTTTGTGTTCGTCTCTAACCCTATGGGTGAGCAGGGAAAAATCAGCCTTAAGTCTATCCAACCAGGAGGTTTTGGAGGGTATGATATTTCTAAAGTGCTTGTTATTGTGCTCCTTCCAGATACTCAAGGCAGCCAACAAAAATAGCTCCATAAAGAGTGGCCTATTCCAGTCTTCTTTTGCTTTGGAGATGTTGTGTAGTCTTGTGTTGCCCGGAAGCCAAGAAAGGCCAAGGTGGGACCAGCAGTCAGAGCTGAAGTGGCACTCGAAGAAGAGATGTTCCAACGTCTCTTCAATTGGTAATCCACAAAGAATGCAGTCATGAACATCTCCAATATTGTAATGCCGTCGCTTAAGCATATTCCTGGTGTTGAGACGGTCAGAAAGTAGCAGCCACCCGAAGACTTTGATTTTCATGGTTGATTTAGATTTCCAAATCCATCCGAAAGCTTCATGTGCTTGAATTTCCCTGAAGTAGAATGTATAGTATTGTTTTGCAGTTAAGAGGCTGGCGTCCCAAATATATGTCCACTTGTCAAACTCATTGGAGAGCTGAACCTCCATAACCTCAGATTGTAGTTGTCTCAGTTCTGCATGCGCTTGTGGGGAGAGTGGTAGATGAAACGCCTCTTGTAAAGTGGTGGTGCCCAAGAACTCTTTGACAGACAGATCCTCATTTTTGACGTACGAGAAAGCGCGAGGATATGATTCAGCGAGGATCTCCTCTCTCCACATGTCTTTCCAAAAGAGTACATTTTCACCATTTCCCACGTTCACCTTTGAAATACCCCGATATGTTGGTATTAACTTGGTCACATCTCTCCACCAAAAGGACCCGCATGGATCGGAAGCATGTGGGATTTGGTCTGTGTAGTAAGTGTCCTAGATTAATTGCACCCATGGTGTGTCCCATCTATTGTAAAACTTGTGGAGATATTTTAGCAATAGGGCATCGCCTTGGACATGCAGATTTATTACTCCCAAGCCACCACTTGCCTTGGGTCGGCACACCATGTCCCAAGAAGCAAGGGAGTTAATTTTGTCACCATGGTCCGTTTTCTTGATCCACAAGCATTTCCTTTGTATTTTGTCCAGTAATTCAATGATCTTTGTTGGCAGTCTCAAAGTACAGATGGCAAAGATAATGAGCGATGTAATGACCGAGTTGAGAAGCAATAGTTTGCCACCATAAGAGATCATGTTGAGGGTGGCAGATAAACATCGCTCGAGCGAGCATACGAGGGGCATAAGCTCTTGGACAGAAGGCCGAGTAGTGCCAAGCGGCAGCCCAAGGTAAGTGAATGGCATTTTCCCCACGACACATCCGAAGATGTTGGAAAGCTCATCATTTTTTCTGTACCACAGTTGATTGGTATAAGAGTAGATTTGTGGAAGTTTATTCTTAGTCCAACTGAGGAGGCATAATCAGTTAGTATAGTCTTGATAATCTGAGCTTGTTGCGTGCATGCTGGAATAACCAAAATAGTGTCATCGGCGTATTGGATCACGGGATACTCCTTTTGGTTTGTTGAATGAAAAGGTAGACGTATAAGATCCCGCTGAAAAGCATCGTTAATGGCTGCTTGAAGAAGATCGGCCGCAAGTACGAAAATGAGAGGAGAGAGGGGGTCACCCTGACGTACTCCACATTTACAAAGGAATTGCCGACCAGGTGTTCCATTAAGTAGCACCGATGATTTACCTGAGGAGAAGATGCATCGAATCCAGCTGATCCATTTTTCATTAAATCCCATGCTTTTCATAATATTAATCATGGCCTCATGCTCAATCGTGTCAAATGCTTTGGCAAAGTCTAGTTTTAGGAGCATAATTTCCTGCTTGGAGTGTTGGCATTGATATATGTATTCGTATTCCCACGCGAGACAATCTTGAATAGTTCTTCCCTTTAGAAATCCATATTGGTTACGGTGCACGATCTTGAGTATGACTTTTTGTAAGCGATTGGCCAGAATTTTCGTGATGACCTTAAGACAGCAATTCAAAAGCGTGATTGGTCTATAATCATTGATCGTCTCGGGGGAGCTGATTTTTGGGATGAGAGTGATGAAGCCATAATTTATGCTCTCAAGAGAAAGATTGCCCGTGTGAAATTGATGGCAAAGCTGGTAGAAATCCTCCTTAATTATCGGCCAACATTTCATGAGAAACACTCCCGTGAAACCATCCGGGCCAGGTGCTCTATCCGCAGGCATCTCTGTAATTACATTATCAATCTCTTCATTTGAAAAGGGGACAGTTAGAGCATCCAGACCTTGGCATTCACAAGGCCTGGCATTACAGAGACAATATTCAGAACAAACTCTTAAAATATCTTACATAAGTCAACATTCATGTGACTATGCATCTCAGCAGAGTAAATATTTACTTCTGAACTGAAGACATGAATAGGAAAAAATGATCGAGGTTGCTCACAGCAAAGGGCGTCCCACTCAAAAATATCAAATGCATGTCTTCTGGCTAACATCAATGAGCAAAAATTGACAAGGTTTTCCAATTCCAATATATTAAACTAATGTCAACTTTGACAAGCTTTTCCCATTCAAAATATGTAATTCCTATGATTGTGGAACGGGCAGGGTTTGTCATCTGATAGTCCGGTGGCTCAAGGTGACGACGAATGATTAGAGAACCATTCAATGTATTGTGCATGATGAAGTATTATTATGGAGGACACGAACCATCTGAACATTTTGTGCAGTTCCACTAAAATCAAGCTGAGCATCCCTGTGGATTTCGTATTTATATGCTGCCAGAAAACAAGGACACATCATCACACACATGAATATTGGCCCCAATGTCAACCCACCAATCGGTGGACTAACAAACTGAACGTACGGTAAACATATTACCATACCCAGATGCCCCATCATTGTTGCTTGGAGTGACATTGACAGACTTGGAGTCCTGTCCTGGCTTCTTGGTACTTGTTTGGGCACTTGTTTGCCCAGTGTTCCTCCGAACCACAAGTAAAGCAGCCATCTCTCTTTTTGTCTTTCTTCTTACCCTTCTTAATGGCCGACGCTGGCAGCACCATTCAAACATATAGTCTGGTGGCTCAAGGTGACGATGAATGATTAGAGAACCATTCAATGTATTGTGCATGATGAAGTATTATGGAGGACACAAATCATCTGGACATTTTGTGCAGTTCCACTAAAATCAAGCTGAGCATCCCTATGGATATCGTATTTATATGCTGCAAGAAAACAAAGACACAGCAGCTCACAGATGAATATTGGCCCCAGTGTCAACCCACCAATCGGTGGACTAACAAAATGAAAGTACGGTAAACAGATTACCATACCCAGATGCCCCATCATTGTTGCTTAGAATGACATTGACAGATTTGGAGTCATGTCCTGGCTTCCTATACTTGTTTGGGCACTTTTTGCCCAGTGCACTCCACGTGTTGTAGAGTTTCCTATGCTCTCTGCAGACTAGTCATGTCACCAGCGTCTACTAATACTCTGTAAAAGCTTCTCGATCATTCCTTGTGTAATGTAGCGCAAACAGTGACTGCTTCTTTCTGCAAAGTGGTAAGACCAACTGGACCCACTAATGCAGCAGTTTGCCTTAGACACATTGGCTCCTTTTGTGCAGTTCAACTAAAATCAAAGTCGGAATAAAACCGAGCTTTAATTTTGATATCCCTCTAAGCAACAAAAGGTATAAGGGAAACAATTACTGAGAAATAACCGTTGATGACTTGTACTCCCAGAAGAAAAACATCCACTGATCTACCTTATCTTAATGGGAAACAAACCAGGAGAGTAGCAATTCTCAATCAGTGTGATTCATTCATATTAACTGAGATATTGTCTTAACAATGCCTTCTTTCAACATGTATAAAGAACGACAACGCAGAAAAGTATCATTCCTAAAACAATGCGACTGATTCATTTTAACAAAGACATTATCTTAACAATACCTTGGTTAAACATGTAGAAAGAACTACAAAGCATGATAGTACCATTTGTAAAACACTGTAACTGATATATAATAACAGAGACATTATCTGAACAATACATTTCTTAAACATGTACTCCGGCCGATCCCTAACAGAAATGGTACTCCCCCCGATCCCTAACAAGTGTTGAACTTTTGAACTAAGATTCAGTAGTAATTCTGAGGAAAGTCGGTACTGACCTTTCAAGACCAAGATTAGAAATAACTCGTGAGGAAGACCTCAGAGGGATCTCAACACATATATGGAAATCCGGTCTCATTTTGTGCAGTTCCACCAAAATTAAGCGAAGCAAAATGTCGCAATAGCAACAAGTTGAATAGATATCCCTGTTTTAACAGAGGCAAAAAAGGAATCAATTACTGGCCAATAAAGGAGGATGAAACATGCGGCCACAAAAATGGTAATCCCGCCAATCCATAACAAGTGTTGCAGTTTTGAAATAAGATTCAGTAGTTAATTCTGAGAGTGGCATTGCTTAATTTTACCAGCGACATTAGATTAACAAAAAGCATAAACAGTTCCAGGGGAGAGTGGGCGCAACAACAACATGTGCTTCCATCTACTTATAAAGGGGGTGATGCAGAGTTTGTTGTGACAAAGCAACAAGCATAATGTCTGGGTTGGTCCCATTTTTGTTCACTACTTAATGGGAAAAGACAACAATACAATAGCTTCAATTCAACATATTTAAAATAGTATCAATACAAGTAGCACGACATCTCAAAACACACTGCACGATCATGTGGATGAAGGCAAGTACCAACCTGTCATGACGCACACAAGATCACGTACAAATCTACCAACACGAATAGGAAATCCAATCTCGTTTTGTGCAGTTACTCTGAAATCAAGTAAAGTCGCCCGTGTGACATTTAAGTTTGCTATAGCAACAAGTTGAATAGATATCCCTGATTTAACAGAGGCAAAAAAGGAAACAATTACTGCCAATAAAGGAGGATGAAACATGCGGCCACAAAAAGAAGCATCTACCTTATCTTGATGGAAAACAAAGTATAGGATAGTAGCATTTATAAAATGGTTGCATTGATTCATATTAACAAAGAAATTCTCTTAAAATTGTTCAGTAGTTAATTCTGAGAGTGGCATTGCTTAAAATACAATAGCTTCAATTCAACATTTACTTAAAACAGTACCAATACAAGTAGCACAACATCTCAAAACACATTGCACGATCATGTGGATTGGACATGGGACATGCCAGCACCATGTGCATCCACACGTATAAATGGGTGATGCAGAGTATGTAGCCAAGCAGCATATTTGCGTTGGTCCCATATTTGTTCTCTTTGAAACTTTTTCCAATGTGAGGGCAGCAAATCTAGTCCTCCACAAACTACCCGACCCCCCAGTTTCTTTCCCTTTTCAACAAAGAGTTCGGTTCCTTATAGATGTGTGTACTGGGTTACCCCATTTTTCCCTTTTTGACCAACAAAGCGACATGATAGCTAGTCTATACTACTTTCCCTCCCTCCTTTCCTCATTGAACCATGTCCTAGATTCATGCTCCACCCCACCACACCCTTCTTTCCTCTTTGAACCAAGACCTAGATTCGACTACAGAATCAAAAAAGATTAGCATGCAGCTAGACCAATGATGGTTTCAAAGAACCTTATACCTTAGGGTCGTAGGGATGTGGCAAGGCGTGCGGCGGGAGGTCGGATCTACCCACACTACGTACGGCAGCGAGGAAGAAGGGGTCGGTGGCCCTCCCGCACAGGCGCTGTGTGAAAGACAACAGCGCAGCCGGCAGTGGATTGCCTCCCTCGCCGAAGGCGATAGAGTGAATGCTACACCTCCTCCCAGTCCCGGTGCGACGGGATCCAGACGCCTCCTTCGGCAGCTGTGAGGGGGGTGAGAGAGACAGAGGCCACAACGCAGTCTTCTTTAGATCTAGTGAAGAGGGTGAGAGACAGTGAATATAGCAAACCCTAGCAAAGGAACACTGAGCCTCCAGCGTGTATATATATATATAGTGCGGCGAGAGTGTGGAGAGTGCAAACCCTAGGGAACAAGCGCTGAGGCTCCAGCTTATATATATATACTGTAGTACGGACTGAGCTCCGGTGCCTTAACTGCACCTGCTTTTGGCTGTATGACCGGTGGGCCAGCCACATTTTGGGCCCACCTGTCATAAACCCAAAGGCAGGTGCACTAAAGTCAATGAAGTTGCGTCCATATAGTACTCGTGTATACGACTAATATATTGTGGAGAGGTTTTCTTATTCTCTCCATAACAATTGTTTTAAATTGTGTAAGTACGAAACGAAACACTTTATTTAACGTACCAGTGAAGAAAACTACTACTCCCTGTGTTCCTAAATATTTGTCTTTCTAGATATTTCAACAGATGACTACATACGGAGCAAAATGAGTGAATCTACACTGTAAAAAATGTCTATATACATCCGTATGTGGTAGTCCACTGCAAACCACTTGAAAGACAAATATTTATGAACGGAGGGAGTACTTCCGATGAACTAACGATCCACGCGTCCTGGTCGCACTCCCTGTCCTTCACGTGCGGTACACTACCCTCCCTTAAGTGAACAACCACACATGCGCCAAATTATCGGAAACGTGTGAGAGTGTGTACAAATAAAGAATTTTAATTTCAATTATCGGAAAGGTTTGAGAGTATGTACAGTTTGCCCTCTCTAATAATTATGGTTTGTTGTGTTCGGCCTAAACTTGGTCAAACTTAAGTTTGACTTCAGTCAAATCTAATATGCGGAGTAAATAAAAATGGAGGGCTACTACGTCCAACCGGGTTTTTAGTCCACACCATTTTTTTAATCAAAGTTAATAGCTGGACAAATAAAATTACAGGGGAGCTGGAGACAAAGTTGTGAGAAGGCTTAGAAATCAATACAAAACTTATGCTCTTAGTACCAACGTCGATCCTTCTTCGAGGAAACATTTGGTTCATAGCCAATTGTGTGATAAAATTGCACCAACGTGAAAGACGACTGCGTCTCCAATGCAACCAAGGTGAACTGACGAAGGATATCATCTTTGTGGGTAACATGCAAAGAGCACTGATGGAAGACAGCTTGTTTTTCATTGACAATCGATCAGCTTCACCAGCCGACGCAACCATGAGGCGCAACCATGAGCATCGATAGGTCATCGTGGTGATGCATCATCCATTTGGCATCAAGTTTGGGTGAGGCACCTATGAAGTTCGACAAATCCTCACTGTGGTCTGTTTCTTCTCAGTAGTCAAGCTCGAGGAAGGAAGAACCACGTGGCAGAGGACAGGGAGGCGGAACAACAATGGCCATCCAATTTTGTGCAGTTCCACTAAAATTGAGGAAGACATTCCCGGGTATGGAGATACGCATCGCTCTTTCCAAAAATATAAAAAAGGATATAGTGTTGTTACTTTGTTTTACAAGATTAACAACGACATCTCAATTTTCAATAAGAATTATGAAATGTACACCAACAAACAGAAGCATCATGATTATCTTGATGGGAACTAAACCAGGATACCCGAGAAAAAAAGCATTTCTTCATTTAACCAGTGATAGTATTAGATTAGCAGCAGCAATAGGAGCATATGGACAATGACCGCACAACCACCATGTACTTTTTATCGAAACAACATGTATACCTCCACCGAGGCATAAATTAGGACAACTTTTCGAGTGGCATTTCCTCTATAATAGTAGGTGATGTTGGACCAGCCGACGAACCCTAGCTACTATACATGGGGAGCTGGGGAGTAGTCGCATAGAAGAAAACCCGCATGCAGCAACCTGGGAAGCTGGACCAGTACAAGAAGTTATACCTCAGGTGGGCGAGATGTCGCTTAGGCGGGCGGGCGGGATCTTCCCACACGACGGCAGCGAACAAGGGCGCGGACGACCTTCGTCCGGGCCAGCGCCGGCTCCGAGAGGACGGTGCACATCGGCTTCCTCCATCGCCGACGATGAAAACGTCAACGCTGCACCTCCTCACCTCCCGCAGCGGACG
>NW_025230771.1:0-851 GCF_018294505.1 Triticum aestivum
AGAGAGGGTCACGGCAAAAACTGGACGCACCTCGTGTACAAACTGGACAATCTCTTTCGGAGTATCAGGGTTTCGGACGAGAACTCATCTGTTACACGGGCACTTCAATGTTTTTTAAACTTTTTTGAACTCCAGCCTCTTTTTGCATTCAATATGCATCATTCAGATCGACGTCATCAATTTCCAACATGTTCTGACATCATTTGATGTTTTTCTGTCATTTAGCGATTTGTTTAGAGAGCTAAATGACGGTGAAATTGAAAATCACTACAAAATGAACTCTGAAAATGTTGGAACTTGGCATGGTATCATCATTTCACCCTCATAGCATGTGCAAAAGAGTAGAGAGGGTCACGGCGAAAACTGGACGCACCTCGTGTACAAACTGGACAATCTCTTTCGGAGTATCAGGGTTTCGGACGAGAACTCATCTGTTGCACGGGCACTTCAATGTTTTTTAAACTTATTTGAACTCCAGCCTATTTTTGCGTTCAGTATGCATCATTCAAAGCGAAGTCATCAATTTCCAACACGTTCTGACATCATTTGCTGTTTTTCAATCATTTACCGATTTGTTTAGAGAGCTAAATGACGGTGAAATTGAAAGTCACTACAAAATGAACTCTGAAAATGTTGGAACTTGGCATGGTATCATCATTTCACCCGCATAACATGTGCAAAACAGTAGAGAGGGTCACGGCAAAAACTGGACGCACCTCGTGTACAAACTGGACAATCTCTTTCGGAGTATCAGGGTTTCGGACGAGAACTCATCTGTTACACGGGCACTTCAATGTTTTTTAAACTTTTTTGAACTCCAGCCTATTTTTGCATTCAATATGCATCATTCA
>NW_025230771.1:1401-2221 GCF_018294505.1 Triticum aestivum
GTTGCACGGGGACTTCAATGTTTTTTAAACTTATTTGAACTCCAGCCGATTTTTGCGTTCAGTATGCATCATTCAAAGCGAAGTCATCAATTTCCAACACGTTCTGACATCATTTGCTGTTTTTCAATCATTTACCGATTTGTTTAGAGAGCTAAATGACGGTGAAATTGAAAGTCACTACAAAATGAACTCTGAAAATGTTGGAACTTGGCATGGCATCATCATTTCACCCGCATAACATGTGCAAAACAGTAGAGAGGGTGACGGCGAAAACTGGACGCATCTCATGTACAAATTGGACAATCTCTTTCGGAGTATCAGGGTTTCAGACGAGAACTCATCTGTTACACGGGCACTTCAATGTTTTTTAAACTTTTTTGAACTCCAGCCTATTTATGCATTCAATATGCATCATTCAAAGCAACGTCATCAATTTCCAACATGTTTTGACATCATTTGCTGTTTTTCAGTCATTTACCGATTTGTTTAGAGAGCTAAATGACGGTGAAATTTAAAATCACTACAAAATGAACTCTGAAAATGTTGGAACTTGGCATGGTATCATCATTTCACCCTCATAGCATGTGCAAAAGAGTAGAGAGGGTCACGGCAAAAACTGGACGCACCTCGTGTACAAACTGGACAATCTCTTTCGGAGTATCAGGGTTTCGGACGAGAACTCATCTGTTACACGGGCACTTCAATGTTTTTTAAACTTATTTGAACTCCAGCCTATTTTTGCGTTCAGTATGCATCATTCAAAGTGACGTCATCAATTTCCAACATGTTCTGACATCTTTTGCTGTTTTTCAGTCATTTA
>NW_025230771.1:4262-5251 GCF_018294505.1 Triticum aestivum
TGTTTTTTAAACTTATTTGAACTCCAGCCTATTTTTGCGTTCAGTATGCATCATTCAAAGCGATGTCATCAATTTCCAACACGTTCTGACATCATTTGCTGTTTTTCAGTCATTTACCGATTTGTTTAGAGAGCTAAATGACGGTGAAATTGAAAATCACTACAAAATGAACTCTGAAAATGCTGGAACTTGGCATGGTATCATCATTTAACCCGCATGGCATGTGAAAAAGAGTAGAGAGGGTCACGGCGAAAACTGGACGCACCTCGTGTACAAACTGGACAATCTCTTTCGGAGTATCAGGGTTTCGGACGAGAACTCATCGGTTGCACGGGCACTTCAATGTTTTTTAAACTTTTTTGAACTCCAGCCTATTTTTGCATTCAATATGCATCATTCAAAGCGACGTCATCTGTTACACGAGGTGCGAAAACTGGACGCACCTCGTGTACAAACTGGACAATCTCTTTCGGAGTACCAGGGTTTCGGACGAGAACTCATCTGTTACACGGGCACTTCAATGTTTTTTAAACTTTTTTGAACTCCAGCCTATTTTTGCGTTCGGTATGCATCATTCAAAGCGACGTCATCCATTTCCAACACGTTCTGACATCATTTTCTGTTTTTCAGTCATTTACCAATTTGTTAGAGAGCTAAATGACGGTGAAATTGAAAATCACTACAAAATGAACTCTGAAAATGTTGGCACTAGGCATGGTATCATCATTTCACCCTCATAGCATGTGCAAAAGAGTAGAGAGGGTCACGGCGAAAACTGGACGCACCTTGTGTACAAACTGGACAATCTCTTTCGGAGTATCAGGGTTTCGGACGAGAACTCATCTGTTACACGGGCACTTCAATGTTTTTTAAACTTATTTGAACTCCAGCCTATTTTTGCATTCAGTATGCATCATTCAAAGTGACGTCATCAATTTCCAACACGTTCTGACATCATTTGCTGTTTTTCAATCATTTACCGATTTGTT
>NW_025230771.1:5261-6072 GCF_018294505.1 Triticum aestivum
GTATGCATCATTCAAAGTGACATCATCAATTTCCAACACGTTCTGACATCATTTGCTGTTTTTCAATCATTTACCGATTTGTTTAGAGCTCTAAATGACGGTGAAATTGAAAATCACTACAAAATGAACTCTGAAAATGTTGGAACTTGGCATGGTATCATCATTTCACCCTCGTAGCATGTGCAAAAGAGCAGAGAGGGTCACGGCGAAAACTGGACGCACCTCGTGTACAAACTGGACAATCTCTTTCGGAGTATCATGGTTTCGGACGAGAACTCATCTGTTACACGGGCACTTCAATGTTTTTTAAACTTTTTTGAACTCCAGCCTATTTTTGCGTTCAGTATGCATCATTCAAAGCGACGTCATCAATTTCCAACATGTTCTGACATCATTTGCTGTTTTTCAGTCATTTACCAATTTGTTTAGAGAGCTAAATGACGGTGAAATTGAAAATCACTACAAAATGAACACTGAAAATGCTGGAACTTGGCATGGTATAATCATTTCACCCACATATAGCATGTGCAAAAGAGTAGAGAGGGTCACGGCGAAAACTGGACGCACCTCGTGTACAACTGGACAATCTCTTTCGGAGTATCAGGGTTTCGGACGAGAACTCATCTGTTACACGGACACTTCAATGTTTTTTAAACTTTTTTGAACTCCATCCTATTTTTGCGTTCAGTATGCATCATTCAAAGTGACGTCATCAATTTCCAACACGTTCTGACATCATTTGCTGTTTTTCAATCATTTACCGATTTGTTTAGAGAGCTAAATGACGGTGAAATTGAAAGTCACTACAAAA
>NW_025230771.1:6082-6472 GCF_018294505.1 Triticum aestivum
GGAGTATCAGGGTTTCGGACGAGAACTCATCTGTTACACGGGCACTTCAATGTTTTTTAAACTTATTTGAACTCCAGCCTATTTTTGCGTTCAGTATGCATCATTCAAAGTGACGTCATCAATTTCCAACATGTTCTGACATCTTTTGCTGTTTTTCAGTCATTTATAAATTTTTTTAGAGAGCTAAATGACGGTGAAATTGAAAATCACTACAAAATGAACTCTGAAAATGTTGGAACTTGGCATGGTATCATTATTTCACCCACATAGCATGTGCAAAAGAGTAGAGAGGGTCACGGCGAAAACTGGACGCACCTCGTATACAAACTGGACAATCTCTTTCGGAGTATCAGGGTTTCGGACGAGAACTCATCTGTTACACGGGCACTT
>NW_025230771.1:6482-7329 GCF_018294505.1 Triticum aestivum
TTTTTGCGTTCAGTATGCATCATTCAAAGCGGAGTCATCAATTTCCAACACGTTCTGACATCATTTGCTATTTTTCAGTCATTTACCGATTTTTTTAGAGAGCTAAATGACGGTGAAATTGAAAATCACTACAAAATGAACTCTGAAAATGCTGGAACTTGGCATGGTATCGTCATTTCACCCGCATGGCATGTGAAAAAGAGTAGAGAGGGTCACGGCGAAAACTGGACGCACCTCGTGTACAAACTGGACAATCTCTTTCGGAGTATCAGGGTTTCGGACGAGAACTCATCGGTTGCACGGGCACTTCAATGTTTTTTAAACTTTTTTGAACTCCAGCCTATTTTTGCATTCAATATGCATCATTGAAAGCGACGTCATCTGTTACACGAGGTGCGAAAACTGGACGCACCTCGTGTACAAACTGGACAATCTCTTTCGGAGTACCAGGGTTTCGGACGAGAACTCATCTGTTACACGGGCACTTCAATGTTTTTTAAACTTTTTTGAACTCCAGCCTATTTATGCATTCAATATGCATCATTCAAAGCAACATCATCAATTTCCAACATGTTTTGACATCATTTGCTGTTTTTCAGTCATTTACCGATTTGTTTAGAGAGCTAAATGATGGTGAAATTGAAAATCACTACAAAATGAACTCTGAAAATGTTGGAACTTGGCATGGTATCATCATTTCACCCTCATAGCATGTGCAAAAGAGTAGAGAGGGTCACGGCGAAAACTGGACGCACCTCGTGTACAAACTGGACAATCTCTTTCGGAGTATCAGGGTTTCGGACGAGAACTCATCTGTTACACGGGCACTTCAATGTTTTTTAAACTT
>NW_025230771.1:7339-7760 GCF_018294505.1 Triticum aestivum
GAAAATGTTGGAACTTGGCATGGTATCATCATTTCACCCACATATAGCATGTGCAAAAGAGTAGAGAGGGTCACGGCGAAAACTGGACGCACCTCGTGTACAAACTGGACAATCTCTTTCGGAGTATCAGGGTTTCGGACGAGAACTCATCTGTTACACGGGCACTTCAATGTTTTTTAAACTTTTTTGAACTCCAGCCTGTTTTTGCGTTCTGTATGCATCATTCAAAGTGACGTCATCAATTTCCAACATGTTCTGACATCATTTGTTGTTTTTCAATCATTTACCGATTTGTTTAAAGAGCTAAATGACGGTGAAATTGAAAATCACTACAAAATGAACTCTGAAAATGTTGGAACTTGGCATGGTATCATCATTTCACCCGCATAGCGTGTGAAAAAGAGTAGAGAGGGTCACGGCG
>NW_025230771.1:7770-8463 GCF_018294505.1 Triticum aestivum
GGTCACGGCGAAAACTGGACGCACCTCGTGTACAAACTGGACAATCTCTTTCGGAGTATCAGGGTTTCGGACGAGAACTCATCTGTTACACGGGCACTTCAATGTTTTTTAAACTTATTTGAACTCCAGCCTATTTTTGCGTTCAGTATGCATCATTCAAAGTGACGTCATCAATTTCCAACACGTTCTGACATCATTTGCTGTTTCTCAATCATTTACCGATTTGTTTAGAGCTCTAAATGACGGTGAAATTGAAAATCACTACAAAATGAACTCTCAAAATGTTGGAACTTGGCATGGTATCATCATTTCACCCTCGTAGCATGTGAAAAAGAGTAGAGAGGCTCACGGCGAAAACTGGACGCACCTAGTGTACAAACTGGACAATCTCTTTCGGAGTATCATGGTTTCGGACGAGAACTCATCTGTTACACGGGCACTTCAATGTTTTTTAAACTTTTTTGAACTCCAGCCTATTTTTGCGTTCAGTATGCATCATTCAAAGCGACGTCATGAATTTCCAACATGTTCTGACATCATTTGCTGTTTTTCAGTCATTTACCGATTTGTTTAGAGAGCTAAATGACGGTGAAATTGAAAATCACTACAAAATGAACACTGAAAATGCTGGAACTTGGCATGGTATAATCATTTCACCCACATATAGCATGTGCAAAAGAGTAGAGAGGGTCA
>NW_025230771.1:9593-10387 GCF_018294505.1 Triticum aestivum
GTCATCAATTTCCAACACGTTCTGACATCATTTGCTGTTTTTCAGTCATTTACCGATTTGTTTAGAGAGCTAAATGACGGTGAAATTGAAAATCACTACAAAATGAACTCTGAAAATGCTGGAACTTGGCATGGTATCATCATTTAACCCGCATGGCATGTGAAAAAGAGTAGAGAGGGTCACGGCGAAAACTGGACGCACCTCGTGTACAAACTGGACAATCTCTTTCGGAGTATCAGGGTTTCGGACGAGAACTCATCGGTTGCACGGGCACTTCAATGTTTTTTAAACTTTTTTGAACTCCAGCCTATTTTTGCATTCAATATGCATCATTCAAAGCGACGTCATCAATTTCCAACACGTTCTGACATCATTTGCTGTTTTTCAATCATTTACCAATTTGTTTAGAGCTCTAAATGACGGTGAAATTGAAAATCACTACAAAATGAACTCTAAAAATGTTGGAACTTGGCATGGTATCATCATTTCACCCTCGTAGCATGTGAAAAAGAGTAGAGAGGCTCACGGCGAAAACTGGACGCACCTCGTGTACAAACTGGACAATCTCTTTCGGAGTATCATGGTTTCGGACGAGAACTCATCTGTTACACGGGCACTTCAATGTTTTTTAAACTTTTTTGAACTCCAGCCTATTTTTGCGTTCAGTATGCATCATTCAAAGCGACGTCATGAATTTCCAACATGTTCTGACATCATTTGCTGTTTTTCAGTCATTTACCGATTTGTTTAGAGAGCTAAATGACGGTGAAATTGAAAATCACTACAAAATGAAC
>NW_025230771.1:10397-11277 GCF_018294505.1 Triticum aestivum
AAACTTATTTGAACTCCAGCCTATTTTTGCGTTCAGTATGCATCATTCAAAGTGACGTCATCAATTTCCAACACGTTCTGACATCATTTGCTGTTTTTCAATCATTTACCGATTTGTTTAGAGCTCTAAATGACGGTGAAATTGAAAATCACTACAAAATGAAATCTGAAAATGTTGGAACTTGGCATGGTATCATCATTTCACCCGCATAGCATGTGCAAAAGAGTAGAGAGGGTCACGGCGAAAACTGGTCGCACCTCGTGTACAAACTGGACAATCTCTTTCGGAGTATCAGGGTTTCGGACGAGAACTCATCTGTTACACGGGCACTTCAATGTTTTTTAAACTTTTTTGAACTCCAGCCTATTTTTGCATTCAATATGCATCATTCAAAGCGACATCATCAATTTCCAACATGTTCGGACATCATTTGTTGTTTTTCAGTCATGTACCGATTCGTTTAGAGAGTAAATGACGGTGAAATTGAAAATCACAACAAAATGAACTCCGAAAATGTTGGAACTTGGCATGGTATCATCATTTCACCCTCGTAGCATGTGCAAAAGAGTAGAGAGGGTCACGGCGAAAACTGGACGCACCTTGTGTACAAACTGGACAATCTCTTTCAGAGTATCATGGTTTCGGACGAGAACTCATCTGTTACACGGGCACTTCAATGTTTTTTAAACTTTTTTGAACTCCAGCCTATTTTTGCGTTCAGTATGCATCATTCAAATCGACGTCATCAATTTCCAACACGTTCTGACATCATTTGCTGTTTTTTAGTCATTTACCGATTTGTTTAGAGAGCTAAATGACGGTGAAATTTAAAATCACTACAAAATGAACTCTGAAAATGCTGGAACTTGGCATGGTCTCA
>NW_025230771.1:11287-12349 GCF_018294505.1 Triticum aestivum
GCATCATTCAAAGCGACGTCATCAATTTCCAACACGTTCTGACATCATTTGCTGTTTTTCAGTCATTTACCGATTTGTTTAGAGAGCTAAATGACGGTGAAATTGAAAATCACTACAAAATGAACTCTGAAAATGCTGGAACTTGGCATGGTCCCATCATTTCACCCGCATAGCATGTGCAAAAGAGTAGAGACAGTCACGGCGAAAACTGGAGCACCTCGTGTACAAACTGGACAATCTCTTTCGGAGTATCAGGGTTTCGGACGAGAACTCATCTGTTACACGAGCACTTCAATGTTTTTTAAACTTTTTTGAACTCCAGCCTATTTTTGCGTTCAGTATGCATCATTCAAAGCGACATCATCAATTTCCAACACGTTCTGACATCATTTGCTGTTTTTCAGTCATTTACCGATTTGTTTAGAGAGCTAAATGACGGTGAAATTGAAAATCACTACCAAATGAACTCTGAAAATGCTGGAACTTGGCATGGTATCATCATTTCACCCGCATAGCATGTGCAAAAGAGTAGAGAGGGTCACGGCGAAAACTAGACGCACCTCGTGTACAAACTGGACAATCTCTTTCGGAGTATCAGGGTTTCGGACGAGAACTCATCTGTTACACGGGCACTTCAATGTTTTTTAAACTTTTTTGAACTCCAGCCTATTTTTGCGTTCAGTATGCATCATTCAAAGCGACGTCATCAATTTCCAACACTTTCTGACATCATTTGCTGTTTTTCAATCATTTACCGATTTGTATAGAGAGCTAAATGATGGTGAAATTGAAAATCACTACAAAATGAACTCTGAAAATGTTAGAACTTTGCATGGTATCATCATTTCACCCTCATAGCATGTGCAAAAGAGTAGAGAGGGTCACGGCGAAAACTGGACGCACCTCGTGTACAAACTGGACAATCTCTTTCGGAGTATCAGGGTTTCGGATGAGAACTCATCTGTTACACGGGCACTTCAATGTTTTTTAAACTTTTTTGAACTCCAGCCTATTTTTGCGTTCAGTATGCATCATTCAAAGCGAAGTCATCCATTTCCAACA
>NW_025230771.1:12359-13020 GCF_018294505.1 Triticum aestivum
TGGACAATCTCTTTCGGAGTATCAGGGTTTCGGATGAGAACTCATCTGTTACACGGGCACTTCAATGTTTTTTAAACTTTTTTGAACTCCAGCCTATTTTTGCGTTCAGTATGCATCATTCAAAGCAATGTCATTAATTTCCAACAAGTTCTGACATCATTTGCTGTTTTTCAGTCATTTACCGATTTGTTTAGAGAGCTAAATGATGGTGAAATTGAAAATCACTACAAAATGAACTCTGAAAATGTTGGAACTTGGCATGGTATCATCATTTCACCCACATATAGCATGTGCAAAAGAGTAGAGAGGGTCACGGCGAAAACTGGACGCACCTCGTGTACAAACTGGACAATCTCTTTCGGAGTATCAGGGTTTCGGACGAGAACTCATCTGTTACACGGGCACTTCAATGTTTTTTAAACTTTTTTGAACTCCAGCCTGTTTTTGCGTTCTGTATGCATCATTCAAAGTGACGTCATCAATTTCCAACATGTTCTGACATCATTTGTTGTTTTTCAATCATTTACCGATTTGTTTAAAGAGCTAAATGACGGTGAAATTGAAAATCACTACAAAATGAACTCTGAAAATGTTGGAACTTGGCATGGTATCATCATTTCACCCGCATAGCGTGTGAAAAAGAGTAGAGAGGGTCACGGCG
>NW_025230772.1:0-10512 GCF_018294505.1 Triticum aestivum
ATGTTAGATTTGTGTGCTATCTGTGTAAAAGCAGCGCAGAGTTGTTTGTTCTGGGAAGTATGAATAGATATTTGGGTAAAATCTGCACCTTGATATGTGGAGAGAAGATTTAATCCACAGCTGCAGACCCCTGCTATTAGAGTTGTGCTTGAATACTTAGTCGACTTTCAGTTGTAAAGCCATGATTTGGCTAATTCGAGCTATTCTCTATCAATGGTACGAACCCCATGGGACGAGGTGCTAGTTGCCAGCTCCACACCCGGTTAACGTGAATGGAGTTTTCATCAATGAGCTAATCAAATCAAGTTTATTTAGTTAGGATCTCGATCGATCCCCAAGTCATTTCATACAGCTAGCTAGCTAGGTCTGTCATGTCTTGTTTAATCATGTGTGTGAGGCAGAAAGTGCAGAAGAACTGCACTGCAGTTATTGTTGGTGACCTCACCTCAAATGTTGTTTGGTTGGCTCTTCTCTGCATCCCAGTCCGAACTGCAAGTTGGCTGTCACGGAAGTCTGTCAAGAACGGTCGTCGGATTAACTGAGTCTCTGTTAGCCGTCCTTTAAAACTTTCTAGCAAAATAACACCTGGGAAGCACGAGCATAAGCATGTTGTTCAGCAAAGAGATTCCACCATACACCTAAAAATGCCTAATTCAAAAATGGCAAATGCTACATTTTGCACGCACAGGCAGATGCATGTGAGGTAAGACTTGCAACATATTTTCGCATGAAGTCAGCCTGAAGACTAATAGAATTTGGTTTGAGTATGTTGCAACCATTTCAATTTGTGTGAGGCTGCCGCTCCAATTCACAAAAATGTGCTATGCTATGAATCCATAAATTTGATCCAAATCCGTCACTGCCATCGCACAAATTCAGAGTAACAGCAGGTCAAAAAGATAGTGTACGATTACCGAAAAAGGATTTTCCCCGCTTTGTATTTCAAAGCAACCAACACCGAGTACAGATATCGCTGTGGCGAGCAGCACAACACATCAAAAGAAAAACAAAAAAAACAAATGCCAACCACGGCAGCTCGGCAAAGCACGGATGACCCGCCACCGCGGCGCCCACCGGATACAAATCACCACAGACCGAGGCTCTGATCCGCCGCGTACCAAGCAGCACCTCCAAGAAGGGATGTGACACCGACGATGCTGCTGCCCGGAAAAGTCCTCGGGTTCCCCCGGGCACGCGAAGGGAGGTGGGGGCTGTATACCACCGACACCCTCCAGGGAGGAATGGTGGCACCGGCAGGTGTCATCGTGTCGGGGCCGAAGCAGGCAGGGATTTCTCCTGCATTCCAACCCCAACCGCCCAACCGGACGAAACCGACCCGCCAAACCATCGCCCACCATCATGCGCCAACGCAGTAGCGCCGCCACCCACGCCACCTCACTACGAACACCACCACGAGGCCAAAAGGACCGGAGAGAAGCTCACCACGACGGGAGCAGCAACAGCGATGCCGAGCGGGAGGGAACCACCTCCACCGCCGTCGTGCGGGAGGCCCGTGCCTCCGGCACCGTCGCGGTAGTTGTCCGGACGCGGCAGCGGGGCATGCCGGGCCACCCCTGGCCTAGCCAGGCCGAAGCGGGCCCATTAAGCCCCGTCAACCGCGATGCAGCAGGCCGGCGTCAGCACCGCCGACACCCAGACACTCGTCGCATCTCCCACGCGTCCCAGAAGCCACGCCGGAGACCATCCCCGCCGTCGGCCCGCCCAGGCCCAGATGGGGCCCGAAGGGCCCAGATCTGGGCCGAGCAGACGTCGCCAGATCCTGCCGCCGCGCCGCCCCGCCAACGGCAGCGCCGCCGCCCAGCTACTCGCCTGCATGCGCAACGGAACCCCGCCGCCGCCTAAATGCACCCCCCGGAGCAGCTCCGCCCGTGCCGGAGAGCGGCCGGGAGGGGAAGGGCCAGGAGGCCGCCGCCACCAGCAGCCCCGGGGCCAATCCGGCCGCGGGCGCCGGCGACGGCGGCGGGAAGGGAGGAGGGAGGGGGCCTGAAGGGAGGAGGCCTGGTGCGCGGCCGGTCGCCCGCGGGGGGGCGACGCGGTCGCGCGAGAGAGAGGGGGATCCAATAGTGTACGATTCACCATGGATAACGACCGGCGGCTAACTAATTAGGCATTTCCATTTAGTATGTTGTCAAGGGTATCAGATTCTATCTATCTATTATTGATGTTACAAAGATTTCGTAGTACCGAGAGCGAGTAGTTGTTCGAGCAGTACCAAGAGCTTGTAGCATGCGCAAATCAAACGCGTCGGCGAGGTGGGTGTGGCCGGCGGTCTCCGCCCGCTTCACGGCCAGCATCTTCACGCTGGCGAGGAAATCCTGCACCGGCACCACCATGGCACCATCGAACCTCTCGTCGGCAAGGTGAACGCAAGCGGAGGGAGAAGCTAGGAGAGAAGAGCGGGAGGGCACGTCCCGGACGAGCTCAGTCTCGGAGAGGGCAGTGAACCACCGCGAGTCCCCGGTACCGCTGCTCTCTGCGGCCGCGTGAGGTGGGGTTTGGCCGGCGGCGCGCGCCAGGAGAAAAGAGAAGAAGAATGGAGAGAGGGGAGAAAACACTGGGTCTGTGAGCTTCGATGGGCCCAATTTGAGTCGCTCACAAGACCACGCGGCCCATGTAGACTGTGTCAAAACCGGATACGATCGATGCTATAAAAAAAGGTCGAACAGGTACCTCCTCTGGGGTTCGTTATTGAAAAGGAGCGTCTTCTGGAGAATATCACAAGTGATGAGTTAGTGGACAAAAAGTCACATGAGCACTCCTCACAAGTTGCATGACCAGAAGAGAGGTCGAGGCAATCGAGCGGTGATGTTTTTTTTTGAAACGGAAAGCACATTGGCGAGCCCCATAGAGGGAGATCTCTAGGAGCAACGAAAATAATATGTTCGGCTCACGCCCTACTGTTACAAAAGTTTAACATAGGGTTGAGCCATGGCAGTGACCATGGTTATCTAAAGCGGCCGGGGCTGTGCATTAATTCCTCAATGATCAGCCTGCTTATGTATTTAATGGGATTCTATAGTCTCCATGAATCCCTTCGGCACAACATTGCTAAGTACCTATTCCAATTCTTCTGGGCGGGAAAGTGTAAAACTATCATATGGGTCAATGGTAGGAAATTTGCAAACCCTAGTATCAACGAGGCATGGGAATAATTTCCTCCAAACGGATGAATATCACGCTGCTATCTAAATGGCTTTGGCGGATTGCATCCGAAAGGGGGGGGGGTCTCTGGTTGGACATCATGCGTGCAAAATATCTGCGTGGACAACCTCTTGTATTCGCTCAATGAGCATGAGGATCCCCATTCTAGCAATCGCTAATCCGGTTACTTCTGATTCTCGAATGGTCTCCTCCATGACGGCGGACTCATGGGCTAGCGCCCTTTTTTGGTTGGACCACTGATCCAGCCATCGGCCCTTTGCCTCTAGGTTCCCAAATATCTTCAGTATATGTACGCTGCCCAACATAACGGTGGAAGCAGCCCTCCCGAGTCTCGGTAATCTAAGCTTCAGACGAACGTTTGTCCCCTTAGAGAGGGACCAATGGGAGGAACTATTAAGTTCTTCACACGCCTTCCTTGGACCAGGATACCAGGAGTTGGCACCTAGAGCCAAATGGCCAGTTATCCTCTCGGTCACTTTAATTATAGAACCCTCTTGTGGCTACACCAGGACCAAAAAAATTGAACCTCCTTTGGGAGATCAAATTGCCTCTCAAAATTCCGATTTCCTTTGGCAATTGGTTCATCATCGTCTACCCTCAGGCATTGAGGTGTTTAAGTGGAATGGCTCGGGTGATGGCCAATGTCCCTTTTGTGAAGCCCTCGAAGATTCGAACCACATCTTATTCTCATGCCCCTCAGTTCGGTTTCTATGCAGCTGTTTGCGCGAGATAGTGGGTCACAGGTGATGCCATGATAACCTTACAGACATGTTTCTGAAGGTACAAACCCACCAACCTTCCATTCTTCCGCCCCTATGGGTGGTAGTAGCTAGGGGTGCTATCGTGGACTTTATGAAATGTGTATAATAAAGTTGTAATTGAACATGTCATTCCTCTTAGGGCGACGGATGCTATTTACAAAAATGTGTAGGTTTCTGCAACTATGGCGGCCACTTAGAAAGTGACATGCTTGTGACGCCATCAACATGATCTCCGCGAACCTTCGCTCGATTGCTGCGCATCTTGATCCACCGCCTCCAGAGCCGGACTAATTGAACTTTATTATCTGTACTTTATTATTTGTACATCGCTGCGCATTCCATCACCGCGCATGTTGTTCAACCCATGTTGTCGTTTATCCTCCTTCCCACCTTAAATGAGAGAAGTCATGATGTTCACTTGCTCATAATGCATCCGAATGTGGTCAATCCCAAACGAATGATCTTAGCCACCGCATGACAAAGTTGTCGTTGAACCGCGTCAACGCAATAGTATGTTTAAAACTTTTGAAACCAATCTCGTCTATTTGGACGTGAGGACCACCCTCGACGAGCTACACTCTGCACCTGGTTCATACACATCCCTCATACCCCGACTCGCTTTCAAATCAATTTTTTTAAATGAATAAATATTATTTTTAAAAGGCGTCAACACTTTTTAAATTGTGTGGCTTTTAAAAAATGCTTGAATACTTTTTAAATTACCAGTGAATTCACTATCGGGCAGGTTTGATCCACAAAATATCCGAACTCCACTTGTGAGTAAATAAAAGTTGTTGTCACTACCACAGGGATTGGTCCTACATCGATGCACTTCTTTTTCACTTTTCTAATAAAAAAACAACAAATACTTGCTATTTTAGTTTAACGATAACAGTAACCTACGTCAAATGCTCACGGTTTAGAAAAGCTCATTCATCTATCTTGTTTGAAAAAAACAACCCTACGAAATGAAGTAGTGGCCTAAAAACTGGTATATATGTTTTATGCTTACAGAACTGGTGAGTTGCTAACTTCCCTTCGATATCTAATTTCTAGGCACACTAAAAGCATGTGCTAGTTTGCTTGATGGCCTTGCATTTTCTGAGTTCATCAGTGAACGGATTTGGTGGGTTGGCCAGCATTTGTGGAGAAATAAAAGGTCCCACTTGGTGAAGAAACTCAGACTAAAAAGGCAACCAAGGAAAATAAAACAAACTCTTGTTGTGCACATGGATTAAGAGTCATATAGTCGAGTAGATCATCGGGGTGCCGAACTCAAAGGCAGTGAGTACACAGAGATTTGGCTTGTACTGGACGCGCACGACGCTCAGCAAGTGGGCCCGCGATCTCTAGCTACACCCTCTTTCACTATTTAGCAGGCTCAAATGTGTTTTTAGATCTATCATTTGATCATCGATTTGACACGGATTATATGTCATGCAAGTTATACCATTGAATTTGTGTTCCACCACATTAGTTTGGAACACATGATTGGTCAAATAAGATTAAATTAAACACGAAAAAGAAGGACGCCACATACGTTGAGACGAGCGGAGTACATAACTCTTTTGAAAAAAAAAAGAGGGAGTACATAACATTCTTAAAAGCAAATGACCCTGAAGCCTAAGCAACAACGTCATATATTATACAAAATTGTCGTCCACCACAACATTATCAGACCGGCAAACTGGGAAAGACGACCCGCGCCACGCATCGGCTCTGCGGAATGCCCAAACAAATGGCCCCACACGCACTCCCATGGTCGCCGCCGCCGGCGAACAGCTGGAAGAAATCAACGTGTGCTCATACTCCTTCACCTCCGTCGAGCGAGCACCGCACAAGTGCCGCAACAGAGCGGCGAAGAAGACCACAGCAATGAAGACGGTGATGAAAATCGTGGTTGCACTAGCATCGATGGAGCTGATATACGCCATGCAAATGGAATGGAGGACGATAAGGCGAGGACGTATCGGTAGGTGCCCAGCTTCACCAACTGGGGCTAGTTAGTGCATATGATTGTACTGTGATTATGAGCTACTTATGGAATGTGTGGCGATGTTTCCGACTAACTCCACACCACAACACAAGCCCCTCCCCATCCTCCTCCCTTGCACTACATCCGCCATGACTGTCAGCGGCGAAGCTCTGTGGGAGAGTCTTTGCACGGAGATGAAGCACTCCATGGCTGCCCTTGCCGCCGCTTGGCAGAGTTGCCGTGCCAGGCAGATCGAGACCGGCTTGCCGGCCAGCTCACCCGAGGTCTTCGACGACAAGGACGACACCATGATAGACTCCAACGACACCGTCCTTGCTCCTATGCCTCCTGTGCACGCTGATCTCACCATGGACCATTCGCAAGCGCACTACAATGCCGCCATGGCGTAGGTGCATCATGCACCGGCGCATTTGTCGGCGTTCTAGCAGGCGCAGGCACGGCTAGTGAGCACACCGAATGTCGTCGGCACGGCTAGTGAGCACGTCAGACTGCACTAGGGCGTTGAACACATTCGATTCACCCGTAGCCGGGCTCGCGCCAGCTCGCGTGTGAGATACAAAGCGTCGATGCCGAGGGTGCGCCCGCAAGGTCGAGCTCGCTGAAGCCAAGCTGACGGACGTGAGGAATTAGCTTGGAACATCAATTTTTGATAATCGTTATGTGTTGTTGGAGGAAGTCACTCTAAATTTTAGAGGAATAACTAGTCTCTTAAGAAGGCATAAATTTTCCATCAATGTCAACTATGGGTGGAAAAAATGCGGGGAGGAATAAATTCAGTGAGGAAATATATAGTTTGGGAACTTATTATCAACTAAACAACCGCATGGCCATTGTTTGTAAGTGTTTTTACTTATTTTGTAAGGACATTTGCCTCATTGGAATATTATAATCTCACTCTTTCTATTCAGTTCTTTACACACAGGAATATATACTTTGTGGAAACTCCCTCTCCTGTAATTTAGGGAAAGAGGAACTAAAGACATGGTTTGCTAATTGAATAAATTAATGTATGATCTTATAACAAGCTTCACATCAATGGAATATCAGTTCATATAGTTTTCTAAATGAAGCAAGGCAGCCATCTACAAATGTAACTGTAAAATAGTTTACATTATTATTGTATACATTAACATTCTTTGGTTGTTTGTGCATTGATAAATTAAATTTATGGAAGTGTAAGCTTGGTCATTTTCTAACTTTCATATGAAAGGAATTTGTGGAGCTTCCAATGTTTCGGGAGTGAAAATACATAGAAAATATTTTGAAGTGTTTCTCTATGGAAAATTGCAAGTATGTCAAAATACCTTTGATGAAGGGAATCATACTCAGTGAGGAATTATATTTGCCCTCCTAAGGAAAATGGAATAATAAATGGTACTGGAATTCGTACGTATCTTCTTTATATTATCATACCTTAGCTACCGGAATTGATGCTGCATTCAAGCAGTGGAAAGGACATACGAGAAGCTAAGGGAATCTCACACATCATATAAGATTATGGAAAGGGCATCACATCCTGTCACTTGTTTTGTAATTTATATTAAAGTTAAACACGTTGAGGAAGCTATTAGTATATCTACGAGATGAGAGATATGTCCAGGTATGCAAATCCATTTTTTTGTGAAGTACTAATATGCTGGCGGTTCATTGACCAAAGTCAGGAATTTCTTTCAAAATATGGTTACTTATGGAGCTTCATTTACTGATTGGATTGGATATTTATGTGGTTTTAAAATTTTTATTCAACATGGTTATCATCTATTTCACTTGATGTGGAATTATTCATATTATGGATGGATATGTGATGGAAATAATTGACACAAAATTTCACTTGAGGAAGTAATACTATGGATTTTAGATGGGATTAATTAGACCTATGGTGCACACAGAACAAGACCAATTGTGTACACAAAACGCTGGTAAAAAAGTCTTATTTTAATGTTGATGCTCATAAACTATATATATCTTCAATGATATGTTACAATTGTTTTTTATTCTACATGTCAACAGAAATTGCCCCTGTAGCAGTTCCTGAATCGATTTCCCGGCGTGGTCAAATTACACTTGTGCCTGCTAATAACGCCAAAGTGATTGCAAGGTAATGCATTTCCCGCAGAAATGGAACCATTCAAATTAACAAGTTCTCGCTTCTCGTGGCAATGCATCCATATTGGAAAATTGGAGACATTGTTCTACTCATGATCTACCAAGGCACAGGAGTGCTCTTCTTTTTCATTGACGAGATGCCGAGTCGCCGTGATCAAACTGCTTCCAGTGGATAGTTGTGGTTATGGCTGTTACTATATATGTTAAGTATGTAGATATGGACCATATGGTTGTTGGCCCTTAGCCTCTTAAAATGTGATAGTTGTTACTATGTTAAGTATGTAGATATGGACCATATGGTTGTCAAAACCGTGTTACAAAGATCCTCCTTTTGTCGAATAGTGTAACCACTATATATATGTTACTCTAATGCTGTTACCCAAGTTTATAAATTTTCATGGAAAGTATTAATATCGTACACAGTCAATTGAGTTGTGTGTGTCCGATGACTAGAAGGCATTTGCATATTAACTGTCCATATTGCAAAGTCACACACATGTTAACATAAGAAAATGTATGTGCAACATACTAATCATCGCACACGAGTACTCGCAGACGCATCGTGTGTGATACTCCGCCACCGCAAGCAACTAGTTTACATTTTTTAAAGTTTTTTGTACACACAGAATCGCACACGAAGTAAGTGCATTGACCGTCTGTGTTGTAATTTCTCATCGCAAACAGTTCATCCGAGTCGGCTGTTTGCCATGTATCACACACATCTTGTTTATATGACTCGTTTGTGCTCTTTTGGCTCAAGCAAACAGTTCATCCATATGAACTATATGCCGCATATCACAAACATCTTGTTAAGTTGAACCGTTTCTGTTGTGTTCCTTAATCAAAAAAAGTTCGTCCGAGTTAACCGTATGCCGTATATTGCACACACATTGATATGGATGCCCGTTTCTGTTGTTCTACCTCATCGCAAACAGTTCGAATGGATTAACCGCGTGTCCTGCATCGCACACATATTGTTATGGCTGCCCGTTTCTGTTGTTCTGCCGCATCACAGACAGTTTAAATGGATTAAACGTGTGTCCTGCATCGCACACGTAACTAAAATCTGAACCGTGTTTGATGGCTTCACCATTGCAAACGTTTTGCACCTTTTTTGACGGTTTTTTATACCACCGTTTGTGATTATTGCATCGCACATAGTTTCGAGAAAGGTTCTCTGATCGTAGTGTCGCGTTAGCAGTATCCTACAGTAGTGTCTGAGCTCCGGCGTGCGGCCAGCACATTGCCTCGGCCATGCTTATCCTCTCACCTCGACCAGTTATATATAGCCATCCCTGAGACGAAAGCTAAAGAAAAAAGAAAAATGAAAATGAAAATAAAGCCAAAGAGAAAAAGGAAACCAAAGAAAAAAATAAAAATCAGAATGAAAAGAAAAAAGACGATGAAGACCAAAAAAGACAGAAAAGAAAAGCAAAAAAACCATAGGATAACAAAGAAAACTGAGAAAGAAATAAGAAAACCACAGAGAAAAAAAAGAAAACCAAAAATATAAAAATCGAACAATGAACCGGTTGAACGAATGACCGACTAAGAAACATGATACTACGCCAACAAATACACGTGTGCGCCTATGGGGTGCTTTAGGTGTGTCAGAAACTAGTCTCGTGTGAAGCGATAGACCTAACTCTCGCGGTCGGAGACCTACCAAAATCACTAGTTAAGGGTTAACCCTTGCAAAGGCCACTGCCACCTTCTCAGGCGCTGTCAAATGATTGACAACACGTGTGTAACTCGTCACAATCTGTGAGTTTTTTCCCCTGAAAATTTGTTTATTCAAAATGTTTTATCTCTTGAACCATGCGTTTAAATTTCTAACGGTTTTCACCATTTGATTTTATCGTGTCAAGAACTTCAAAATTAGATCCCATCTTAAAAGATTTCTATAAACTTTTTTTCACGGAAAAACCTGGAGCCGGAAGCACGGTTGAGGTTTTTCATCCCTTTTCGAAAAGCGCAGTTGTGCTTCTCGCGAAAGAAAAAATGTGCTTTCATGAGAAGCAAAGCTTAATTTTTGTTTCCTTTCCAGGAAGAACATTCACAGAAGCGGGAGGGCACAAAAAAAACAATTTTATTCCTCTAAAACCTGACAAAAACGAACAGAAAAATAAAAAAAGAGAAATTCGGAATGAGCTTCCAGCACACGACATGTGGTGGCGGCTGAAGGCACCACTTGGCATGCTCCTAGGCACCCAAAGTGCGAGGGGTAATCTTTAATTATTTGCTCTAGAGACCCACTGGACCCACTGATCCTTTCTAATCCGTTCTTGGACCTTTTTTCTAGCGTCAATCATATTCCTTTTTTAAAAAAAAAACACCATCGATCATGTCCGGTTTAACACTTTCTAGATGGGCCTCGTGGACCCCTAAAAAAAGAAGGGCCTCGTGGTGTTGTGAGCGACGCAAATTGGGCCCATCGAAGCTCTCAGACCCAGTGTCCCCCCCCCC